>NW_024376941.1:0-19947 GCF_016835505.1 Polypterus senegalus | reverse complement strand
GTATGAACACTAAAAGAGTCAACACCATAAGACATAAACTAAAAATGTTTCACAATGTGTCCCTGAATGAAGGGAGGCTCAAAATCAAAAGTACCAGTCAGTATCTGGTGTGGCCACCAGCTGCTTGAAGTACTGCAGTGCATCTCCTCCTCATGGACTGGACCAGATTTGTCAGTTCTTGCTGTGAGATGTTACCCCACTCTTCCACCAAGGCACCTGCAAGTTTCTGGACATTTCTGAGGGGAATGGCCCTAGCCATTGATCCCGCTCCAGGGTACAGGCCTCGGTGTAACGCTCATTCCTTCGACGATAAACACAAATCCGTCCATCACCCTGGTGAGACAAAACCGTGACTCATCAGTGAAGAGCACTTTTTGCCACTCCTGTCTGGTCCAGCGAAGGTGGGTTTGTGCCCATAGGCGGCGTTGTTGCTGGTGATGTCTGGTAAGGACCTGCCTTACAACAGGCCTACAAGCCCTCAGTCCAGCCTCTCTCAGCCTATTGCGGACAGTCTGAGCACTGATGGAGGGATTGTGTGTTCCTGGTGTGACTCGGGCAGTTGTTGTGGCCATCCTGTACCTATCACGCAGGTGTGATATTCAGATATACCGATGCTGTGCAGGTGTTGTTACACGTGGTCTTCCACTGCGAGGATGTCTTAGGCGTCTCACAGTGCGGACATGGCAATTTATTGCCCTAGCCACATCAGCAGTCCTCATGCCTCCCTGCAGCATGCCTAATGCACGTTCACGCAGATGAGCAGGGACCCTGGGCATCTTTCTTTGGGTGTTTTTCACAGTCGGTAGACAAGTCTCTTTAGTGTCCTGCGTTTTTAGAACTGTGACCTTAAATGCCTACTTTCTGTAAGCTGTTAAGGTCTTAAACACCAATTCCACAGGTGCATGTTAATTAATTGATTATGGTTAATTGAACATGCATGGAAAACATTGTTTAAACCCTTTACAATGAAGATCTGTAAAGTTATTTGGATTTTTAAAACATTATTGTTGAAATACACAGTCCTGAAAAAGGGGCGTTTCTTTTTTTGCTGAGTATATATATATATATATATATATATATATATATATATATATATATATATATATATATATATATGTGTGTGTGTGTGTGTTGTGGAGGACTGCCGGCTTCTCATGCCGGTCCTCACCCCCAGGCCGCCAGGAAGAGCTCTCCCGACAGCAGGATAGTGCCCCGAGGTCCAGCAGGGCCTTATGGACTTTATAGTATTTATACGCAGCCCTGTTGGATACCTTGGGGATCACCAGGAGTCGCTGTGGGGGGGCTTATGGGCTCTGTGATGCCTTATGAGTACGTCACAGTCACGTGACGGGAAGGAATGTCGTGCTCCCGGGTTAAAGTAATGGATTGATGGCCCTGACCCGGAAGGAATAAGGAACTGTGGACTGCTGGGACAGGAACACCTCCGGGTCAGGGGCTATAAAAGGACGAAGACTCAGTCCAGACGGTGAGCTGTGCTGGGAGGGAGAGGAGCAAAGTGTCTGGGCAAGGAGGAGTGATCACTGTGCTATTTGGTTATTGTTTATGAGTAGTGTGGAAGGTGCTTGGTGCACATTGGTGCTAAAAAATAAAAAGTCTTGGACTTTTACCTGGTGTTTGGAGTCATCCCTGAGGGTTCAAGGGAGCACTAGTGCCCCCTAGTGCCACAGTGTGTATATGTATATAAGTAGATATGTATGTACGTATATACAGTATATGTTTATATATGTGTGTGTGTATGTATATATATATATATATGTATTTGTGTGTATATATGTGTGTGTATGTATATGTAGATATGTATATATATATAGATAGATAGATAGATAGATAGATACTTTATTAATCCCAAGGGGAAATTCACATATATATATGTTGTGAAACCTGGCCCCGGCACAGACAGACGGACAACATTTTTGCACCCAACACACTTTTATTTACTATTTGCAAGTTCTCACGTGCACTCACAACCCCAGCGCCCTTGGCACTGATTCCCCCAAAGTCCAGGGCCCACAGTCTCTGTGCCTTTGTCCTGGCGCCTCCCGTCCTCGCTCTCCAGCTCCGTCTGCTTCCTCCCGACTTCCACCAATCACTGGAGGGAGGCGGCCCCTTAAATAATGCCCCGGATGAGCCCCAGGTGCTTCCGCCTCTAGCCACTTAAGCGTGGCGGAAGTGTCGGCTGTCTTCCTGGCAGCTCTCCGGGTGCCACACAAAGTCTTCCCCCCGGCACTTCCTGGTGTGGCGGAAGTGCCGGGCTCCCGGGATAATTAGGCACCGGGGCGCGCCTGGCGGTGGCCACGGGTCCCTACAGGGCTGGGCTTCAAAGCCCTGTACCCGAGGCCCCCTGCCTAACCAGGACGGACGCCCCCACTCCTGGAGGAGGCACTCGCCCTCCTCCGGTCCTCAAGCGTCCCGCGGGCTCCAGCCCCAACCGGCAACCGCACGGATAAACCGGCATCGGGGCCCGCCTGGCGGTGACCACGGGCCCCTACAGGGAAGGGCTTCCATGCCCTCAACCCGTGGCCCCCAACAGAACCAGGGCGGACGCCCCTCGCGGTCTGGAGGAGGCACAAGCCCTCCTCACGTCCTCCTGCGTCCGGGCGTCCCGGCCGGGGCCACAGTGCCCCACCGCTAGCGAGGACACGTGGGTCGAGCGGCACAACCCGAAGGGCAGCACGTCCCCAGCGAGGGTCCTACTATGTCCCCAGGGTCCAACACGGCACCCTGGGACATCTGTCTTCGGCACCCTCGGGCGCAAACGTCCCCCTGTGGTCTGCGCCGCTCTCGCCCCCGCTGTTCCCCCCAGCGGGGTCACCGTAGTCCTCCCGGCGTGGAGCACTCCCGCGGAGCGGCCCGTTCCAGGAGGGCAGGTCCCTGTCGGCCGGCCTCAGCGCTCGTCGGGGCTTCGGCCTGTAAAATAAAGGAAAAGGGCCAGAAGCACAGCCAGGACACTCATCCCGAGCGCCCGTCGGTCTCCGTATCGACCGTGCTCCTGCCCCCTCCGACAGCCCCCAACTTGCCTGCTGAAGTCCTCCGCCGCAGGTTCCATGCCCGTCCGTTCGTCGGCCTCGGCACCGCTCTCGCAGGCAGCTCGTCCAGCCGCCCAGGGGATCTCCTCTGCCCATCCAGAGGACGGCCCTTCTCCGGACGCGCGCACCCAGCGCCGCGTCCTCTCCTATCGGAGGAACCGGCATTCACCCTTCGGTTCCTCCTTCTTTTCTTGGACGCTGGCGGTCTGGGTCTGAGCACAGCAAAGCTCAAATCCAGCCCGTCTGCGTCCAGGCAGAGCGACAGGAGACAGCTGCAGGCTTGAAGCGCAGGGCGCTAGGACCCAGGGAACTCAGCAGCCCCGATCCTACCAGCCCTTGCGTGTTCGAGCTCCTCGCGGCTAGCCGTCTGCACCGGCGTCTGCTGTCGGGAGGTTGCTTACTTGGAGCTGATCGTTCAGTGCGGTCACAGCCATGTTCGGCAAACCTCCCCCCTTGCTCTACGGGAACGGCAACACTCACCACTCCCGCCGTGTTCTGCCTGCCTCCGGTTCCAGCGCCGCGCCGATCCTCCGTCTCAGTCGGTGGCTTTCTCGACGCGACCGCCATCTCCATCAGCTGCTCACACTGAGCGGCGAGAACACGTAACAGTTCCTCTAAAGCGGCTTGGCGGGCGAAGGACTCCTCCGGCGCACGCCGAGCTGCTGGTGGAGAGAGAGAGACAGGCGTCGGTGGGCTTACCTGTCCATCAGCTCCACGCGACGCCTGCCTCCTCTGGGCCACTCCCTCTGGCCCAATCGGGTCTCGGTTTGGCACGAGACTGGCGTTCCTTGGGCCCGCCTCTATCCAATCATCGGCGGGCACGCAAGACACACCGGCCAATCCCGTGCCTGTCAGCGGGCGGGACTTCCGGCCCGCGGCCATCTTGCCTCCCTGCTCGAGTGCGGAGGCGTGCCTCTTCGCCGCGTGTTTTGCGGCGATTCTTGAGCCGCAGCGGCTCCGTTTCCGCAGCCTTCCTTGCTGCCGCCGTCGCGCGCTGCCGACAGCCCGTGGCGCTGGCGTGCTCCTGCCACGGGCGTGGATCCGGTTCGTCCCTCCCTGTAGAAATGAAGGTAAGACCGACCCCGAGGGGCCGATGAATGCAGGGCAGGGCACTTACCTCCCGGATCCCGTCATGCCGAGGCCCCCGCCTCGGTGTGGCCTTCTGTGCTGCCACGCCGGCCTGGCTGTCTGTCTCGACAGCGCGACTGGAGCCAGCTGCGCTCGGCGATGTCTGGTTCTCCTCCGCACCCGGGGAAAGCAATTCCGCTGTCAGGCGGCGGTTTCTTGGGTGAAACGCTCCCGCTGGTTTGTGCGGGCGCTCCCGCCAGTGTGTGGGTCGCTGCTGCGCGCGGCCGTTCACAGAAATTTTTTGATTTAACAATACAGGTCCCCGCCTTGAACCAGGCGGAGTATCCTGCCGACTACGCCACTGTGAAACCTGGCCCCGGCACAGACAGACGGACAACATTTTTGCACCCAACACACTTTTATTTACTATTTGCAAGTTCTCACGTGCACTCACAACCCCAGCGCCCTTGGCACTGATTCCCCCAAAGTCCAGGGCCCACAGTCTCTGTGCCTTTGTCCTGGCCGCCTCCCGTCCTCGCTCTCCAGCTCCGTCTGCTTCCTCCCGACTTCCACCAATCACTGGAGGAGGCGGCCCCTAAAATAATGCCCCGGATGAGCCCCAGGTGCTTCGCCTCTACGCCTTAAGCGTGGCGGAAGTGTCGGCTGTCTTCCTGGCAGCTCTCCGGTGCCACACAAAGTCTTCCCCCCGGCACTTCCTGGTGTGGCGGAAGTGCCGGGCTCCCGGGATAATTAGGCACCGGGGCGCCGCCTGGCGGTGGCCACGGGTCCCCAGGGCTGGGCTTCAAAGCCCTGTACCCGAGGCCCCCTGCCTAACCAGGACGGACGCCCCCACTCCGTCTGGAGGAGGCACTCGCCCTCCTCCGGTCCTCCAAGGCGTCCGGCCGGGCTCCAGCCCCAACCGGCAACCGCGCGGGATAAACCGGCATCGAGCGCGCCTGGCGGTGACCACGGGCCCCTACAGGAAGGGCTTCATGCCCTCAACCCGTGGCCCCAACAGAACCAGGGCGGACCCCCCTCGCGGTCTGGAGGAGGCACAAGCCCTCCTCACGTCCTCCTGGGCGTCCCGGCCGGGCTCCAGCCCGGCCGGGGGCCTCAATGTATATTTATATGGATGTATGAGTATATATGTATATATATATATGTATTTATATATGTGTGTGTGTATATATATATATATGACAGCAACACTCATCACTCACAACAGTGACAAAACAATTACATTGACAATCATGTTACGTTATTTTCAAAATGTTTCCTTTTCTTTTTCATTACTTCTTTAGCACACCACTTCTCCGCTGCGAAGCGTCGGTATTTTGCTAGTGTTCATATAAAATGAAGTTAAAATCCAATGGCAGGTAAAAACTCTTTTTAAAACAGACGTATCACTGACTTACCCTCTGCAGATACACCTGCAATAGGAGATGTCCTGTCGACAGGCACGGCTATGCCACTAAAACAAGCTCCCAATATGAGCCTTGTCTCGCTCCATCCATCTCTTGTTGCCTCTCCCCAGACTTATGCGGGAGTCCACTGCAAAGATCAGGTCACACCAGCTACCAAAATGCTCAGCTGAGTAGACCCTACTCAGCCCCCTTAAGCATCCATTCTGCGCTGCACTTGGGGCTTTCTTTCAGGCAGCGTAGGAGACCTTGTGATTGTACCAATGGGGAAAGTTTGAAACTAATATAGTAAGTTTTTATTGGGTCAATGGAACTTAGTATAGAGTTTTGCAGCATCCTTTGAGACTGTACAGGTGGAACCCTGTTGTGTTATAAAATGGCCATGTGGATGCTAGAGGTTATCTTGGTCCTCAGGTTCACATGGTCATTCTGGATTGGCTGTTGTGGCAACACTGAACTGTGATTGGGGAGGAAATTAAAAGAAGTGATGATGACACAGGAAGTGGGCAAGAGATGGAATGTGGTGTTTGGTAATTCACTAATAAATGGAAAACATGAGGGGTCATAGTCTCTTTTGGGATGAAAAGATACCGATAATATGCAATAATGAACCAAAAAGGAATAAAGCTTTGGCCTCAAATCTGTTGATGGTAGGAAGATAGATGAGTCATTATTTATGGATAGAGAGTGGACGAGTGGTGTGATATCAGGAGTTCCTTCAGATATTTCAGTGAAAAAATAAAGGAGAATTCGAAAGGTACAACAGTAGTAGAAACAAAAAGACTTAAAATTTTTGAGGTGGTATAGGTACAGGTAACCTCTCAAATGTTATTAAATTTGACGGGACTACATTGTTGAATAAAGTGTCTTTAGTATTTATGAGTTATGTAGTACAGGTATATATTCCGCCACTGTTTAGGTGTTACAATTGTCAGAGATTCAGGCATCTGTGCAGGAGAAAAAACATTAAAGTAAATGTGGTGGTAAACATGAATATGGTGTGTGTGAGGATTGTGTTTAGGTGAAATGTTATAACTGTGGTGGAGAGCACAGTGTTGCATATGGAGAGTGTGAAGTCTGTAAAACAGCAGCTGAAATTCATTACAGTAGAATCTTGTGTGCCATATGGTGAAGATATGCAGAAGGTTAAGGAAGATGATAAGGTGAGAGGTCCTATATGTCAAAAGATGTGTGTCCAGTGCATTCATTTATTACTAGTGTAAGAAGCACACGGGAGGAACAAACATCCTGGCAGGAAGTCGGGAAGGTCCCTTACCCAGACAGGAGGCCCCAAGCAATCAGAAAGGCGTCCCAGCCTAAAGGGAAGGATGGTGCACCTGGACAAGACTATCCTAAGGGATTGTTGGAAATCCCAACTGAAGATTTGTTACTCCGGCAGAAAGCCCCAAACTAGTGGACATGTGTCCTGACCGGATGTGTACCTAATACCTTACCTGGCCGGGAGGAAAAGAAGACAGGGAAGGACTGTTGCAGAGGGGCATTTAATTCCCCAAGGCATTAGATGGCAACAGCCATATCGGTGCCCATTCAGGAACCAGCAGGGAGTGCCAGGAGTTGTAGTCTGGCCACACACCCCTGCTGGGGTCCGTTGGTACCACAAGGGACTACTGCAGGGAGATGCGTTTCCCAATTGAGGGGACTTCTATATGACCCGGAAGTACTTCCTTCAACCAATGGCCCAGGCACTTGAAGTACTCCCAGGTCCTCAATAAAGGAGACTGCACTCGCTTGTCTAGGTGAGTTGGAGCTGGGAGGAAGGAGAGCAATATTCAGCTGGAGATGGCGGTGGTGAGAAGAGAGGTGATTTGTGGTGAGAGTATTGTGAAGAGAGAGAGAGAGAAAACCTTAGCTTATGATTTTGGTATTTGAGGAGATACTTATTTATTTATTTATTTAATTTTTTTTATTAATTTTATTGCATTCCATACAAATCAATCAAGTTTTACATAAAGAAATTTAAGAACAAATCACCCTTAAGCTCAGCCTTCTGTGAAAAGACAATGGGAAAAGCACGGGGGAAAATATACTATTTGTTTAATTAAACCGTGGTATAATCAACAAAAGGAAGTTGATCGAGTGACATAGAGTGTTGGAGAAACTTAAAAGCTCAGATATCAGTCGCCGTGAAAAGGCGAGTCGTAGCCTACCGTCTGAGTGTCATATAAAAGCTTTTTAGGGTACAGAGAAAAAAAAAGGCACAGTGGGGAAAAAAAGCACGAAATGTCAACTTCAATCTCAAAATTTCCACTTTAATCACGTAGTTTATTTTGTCATTAAAGTAGAACATCATAAACGTCATCTTAAAATCATTTACTTAACCAGTTTCTCAAATCACATCGTAATTAAAGTAGCACATTAAATGCTTTGTTTTGTATTTGATCTTCTTTGTGATCTATGTGTGTGAATCACTACTTGCTTCTTAAACTGGCTCTCTTCCTCCGACTGTACACAAAATCCATTACATTCGTGATATTACAGCTCTCTGAATAACTAAAATACTGAGATGTATATGATATCATTAGAAGTTAAAGCACGTTATTAAACATGGGTTTTACAGCGCAGCGATTGTGCACTACCATCGATGAAATTATTTATTGCAGCAGTATTCATGGGCGGCTCTAAGTTTGTGGTGGCACTGGGCAGAAAAAGAATCGGTGGCTCCTTAAGCCCGCCAATGTCAGTGAGGTAGCTTATGCACGGCGGATGGCCACGTCAATTGCAGACACTAGCCGCCTCATGCTCATGACACAAGCATTTAACTTTTGTCGAAATTTGCAGCTGCATTTTTAGCTGTGTCATTATTTTCTCTTTCTGTTTTATATTCAATATGTATTGGCGTGGCCGCCCATGCAGTTCTTTCTTTTCTTTCTCCAAGTAACCGATTGCCATACAATCAGCTCTGTAATAGATGTTAAACCATCTGTAAACTTAGAGCACTGATTCTTTAAAAAGTTTAAGGAACATTGAAATATCTTCGTAGTACATGTTTAATTATTCTATCCTTCACGCCAGTCCCAGTGAAGAATATAGATTATTTAAATGAAGTTAAAGTTTTACCTGTATAATATAATAAACATATTTTGCTGCATTTCATCTTAAAAATGATATTGTCATCATATGTAAATACGCACTTTATAAAGTGGCTCAGGTTGTGCAATATTATAACTGTAGTACAAGTTTACAGTGAGGTAATTGTACTTATAAGTACAAACAGTTCTACAAGGAGCAGTGATTGAGTGCGTTTATAGTTCTTGGGATGAAACTGTTTCTGAACCGCGAGGTCTGTACAGGAAAGGCTTTAAAACGTTTTGCCGTGGCTGAGGTAGTGTGTGCCTGATGCTGTATACCGATAATTCTCTTTCCGAACAGCTGCTGCTGTGATTCACACTCAGAAACAGTGATATAAATACTCCGAGTGCTGCAGTGAGAGTAATATGGAAAAAGATGATCTGATGTGGCAACTCCTAACGGGAGCAGCTGAAAGAAGAAGGTGCAGTGAGAGTAACAACGCTAAAGCAGTTATGGTATTTGGAATACTATGGCTATTCCCTGGACCATTATATTGTTACAAGTTAATTACAATCAGATGCGTTACAATAATAAACAATATGCGGTTAGTTTCAGTGTATTTATAAAGCCGCGTCAGGAAAATAATGAGTAACCACACAGGAACAGTAGCACTGCTTTGACGCTGGGTGCCGCCAGTCTGCAAAACCGAGCGGAGAACTTGCGTGGAAAAGTGCGTGGTTTTACGCCAAGTGTAGGTTTTATACATCGCGATTTGAACGTGGAAAAGTTCTTACGCAACATTTCTGTGCGTACGCACCGTTTATACATGAGGCCCCTGGCTACAAATGCCTCTCTTCGGGCCACCTCCACACTTCCTCTGTGCTTCATCCTGCCTCCTCCCGACTCCAGCACTGAATGAATGGAGATGGCCCCTTTTATACAGTTCCCAGATGAGCACCAGGTGTTCCCGGCTTTTCCCAGATGAGCACCAGGTGTTCCCGGCTTTCCTCCCTTGGCCACGCCCCAGCGTGGCGGAAGTGCCGGATGTCCTCCCGGCAGCTCTCCGGGTGTCATCCTAAATCTTCCGCCACACCAGGAAGTGCTGGGGCAACAGGTCCCCAAGGCATTGGGGCGCCTCCTGGCGGTGACCATGGGCCCCTACAGGGTAGGGCTTCCATGCCCTCAACCCGTGGCCCCCAGAGCAACCAGGAAGGCGGCCCCCACGTGATCCAGGGTGGGCTTTGACCCTCTTCCAGTCCCTCACAGTGTCCCGGCCGGGTCGTTGCCCCTGGCATCCCTGACACTAAATTAATAGATTCTCTGTGCTTTATGAGATTATTTTAAAATATTACTGATTAGGTCCTGCCATGTTTTGAAAAAAGTCTGTACGGATCCTCTAACTGAGTATTTGATTTTTTCCAATTTCAAATAATATAACACATGTTTCCCACTGACTTAAAAGAGGAGAGCTTGGGTTCTTCCAGTTTATCAGGATAAGTCTGCATGCCAAAAGTGTAGTGAATGCAATCACAGTTTGTTTGTCCTCCACTTTAAGACCCTCTGGAAGAACCCCAAACACAGCTGTTAATGGGTTAGGAGGGATTGTGAGTCCAAAGCTGTCTGAAAGGTAATTAAAAATTTTCATCCAGAATGATGTTAGTTTGGTGCAGGCCCAGAACATGTGACCCAGTGAGGCTGGAGCTAGTTTGCAGCGTTCGCAGGTTGGAAACATTTTCGCCCTGGAAACATTTTGGGGAGTTTTAGTCGAGACAGATGTGCTCAATATATAAGTTTGAGTTGTATAATTGTATGCTTTGTGCATATGGAGCTTGAGTAAATTCTCTGCATTGCTACTTTCCACTCCTTTTCTGATATATTAATTGAGAGATCTTTTTCCCAGTGACCTCTTGGATCTTTGAAAGGGAGGGATTGTAAAATGATTTTATATGTTGTAGAGATGGTGTCTAAGTCCTTGAGATTGAGCAATATTTTTTCCAGCATGGATGTGGGTGCAAGATTAGGAAAATCTGAGAGGTTCTGTTTAACAAATTTCCTGATTTGAAGATAGTAAAAGAAATGTGTAGTTGGAATGTAATTGTTCATAGGATGCAAAGACGTTGTCTATATGAAGATCTCTAAGCAAGTTAATTCCAAATTTTTTCCAGATATTAAAAACTGCATATGTTTGCGAAGGTTGAAAGAGGTGGTTCTCTTACAGAGGTGCCACAGATAGAAGCTTCTCCGTCTTAAAATGCTTTCTATATTGGTTGCATATTCTAAGTGAGGGGAGCACAATTGGGTTATTAGTGTATTGCCGATAATGTGTGTTTATTGGAGCACAGAGCAAGAAATATAAAGAAGTACTGCAGGATTTTACTTCTATTGCGGTCCAAGCCTGTGTATGTTCTTCTATTTGTGTCCAGGTTCTTATCGCCTGTATATTTGCCGCCCAGTAATAAAACTGGAAGTTAGGTAGAGCCATGCCGCCTTCTGCCTTTTGTCTTTTTAGGGTTGCTCTTTGGATGCGTGGATGTTTTGAATTCCAAATAAATGAGGTTATTGCTGAATCTAATTGCTTAAAGAATGTTTTATTAATATATATTGGAATGTTTTGAAATAAAAATGGAGCTTAGGAAGAATATTCATCTTAACTGTGTTAATTCTTCCAGCTAGTGTGAGATGAAGGGTTTCCATGTAGACGGCGAAATTTTGCTGATAAAGAGCTTTATGTTTACTTGGGATGTTTACCCCTAGGTATTTAAACTGTTCTGCAATGATAAAAGGTAGAGTATCTAATCTAATAGTATATGCTTGAGAATTCACTGGAAAGAGTACACTTTTATTCTGATTAATACTTAATTAATAATTAATTATTTCGACAATGTATTGCCAGTGGTTCAACGGCAATTGCAAACAACAGCGGTGACAAGGGGCATCCTTGTCTAGTGCCACGTTCTAGTTTAAAGTAGTCTGAGCAAATGTTGATGCAAACTGAAGCTTCTGGGTTAGTATACAGTAATTTAATCCATGCACAAATGTTCGGGCCAAACCCAAACTTCTCCAGTGTAGTAAAAAGGTATTTCCATTCAATCATGTGGAATGCTTTTTCTGCATCCAATGATAATAATATTTCTGGGGTGTTTGATTTAGTTGGTGAGTATATTACATTAAACAGGCTGAAGATTTGAAGATAAGTGTCGGCCCCTAATAAATCCAGTTTGGTCTTGTGATATTACCGAGGGGAGCACTTTCTCCATCCTTCTAGCTATGATTTTAGAGAGTATTTTAACGTCATTATTCAGAAGTGAAATTGGTCTGTATGATGCACATTGTAATAAGTCCTTATTTTGTTTTGGAAAAACAGTGATTAGTGCTTGGCGAAAGGTTTGAGGAAGAGATTGGTTATCTCTGGCTTCTGTAAATGTTGCTAATAGGAGGGAGCTAGCTGAGCGGAGAATTTCTTGTAAAATTCTGCAGGGTAGTCATCAGGGCCTGCTGCTTTCCCGCCTTGGAGTGACTTTATAGCATCTAGTAATTCTGATAACGCCAGAGGTTTATCAAGTTCCTCCACACTAAAAGTGTCTATTTGTGGTATCTGTAATGTATCCAGAAATGCATTAGATTGTGTATTGTATATAAGGATTTATAGTAGTCTCTGAAAGTGTGCATTATATTTTTGTGTTCGATGATTTTATCTCCGTTTGTTGGTGATTACTGAGATTGCATTGCGCTGTTCTTGCTTGTGAATTTGTTGAGCTAAAAGCTTATTAGCTTTCTCTCCATGTTCATAGTAATGATGTCTGGATTTGTAAATTAGTTGTTCAGTTTCTTTAGTTGTCAAGAGGTTTAATTCTGAATGTAGAGCCTGCCTTCCTATGTAGAGTCTCTTGGTAGTCTGGCGTGTTCTTCATCTATTTTAGTAATTTCGCTTTTTATCTCTGCTACTTTCTTGGCTTCGATTTATTTCTGTGGGAAAGATATGAGATAATCTGTCCTCTTAAGAAGGCCTTAAGAGTTTCCCAGAGTATTCCTGCAGAGATCTCGGGGATGTATTTGTCTCTAGAAAGAATTTGATTTGTTTGGATATAAATTCATACAATTCTCGTCAGCTAATAGAAGCGGGTTGAGGCCATCTGGGGTGAGTGTATGGGGCTTAGTAATTTTAGCTCCAAGATCATAGGTGCATGGTCAGAAATAACAATAGCATCGTATTTGCAAGATTTAATCATAGGCAAGAAGTTATTGTCTATAAAGAAGTAATCAATCCTTGAGTAGCAATGATGTACTGGTGAGTAGAAAGAATATGTTCTTGAATTTGGGTTTAAAAACCTCTAGGGTCTGATAAGTTGTGATCAGTTATAAGCTTTGTAATTATCTTTGCGGTGTTAGATGCTGTTCCCCCTGTGGAGGAAGTCCTATCTAAAAGTGGATTTAGAACACAATTAAAGCCCCCAGCCATTATAACTTTATGAGTGTTCAGATTGGGAATGGATGCAAATAAATTTTGTATAAATTCCTTATCATCAACATTAGGTGCATAAACATTTATCAAAATCATTTTACAGTTAGATAAGTCTCCCATGACCATTACATATCTCCCTTCAGGATCCAATACTACATCTGATGCTACAAATGGTACTGTTCTATGTATGAGAATTCCCACACCTCTAGTTTTCTTTGTAAAACTAGAATGGAACATTTGGCCAGTCCAGTCTTTTTGCAGCCGGAACTGATCCTTGCTTAGTAAGTGGGTCTCCTGTAAAAATACTATTTTAGCATTTAGACCTGTTAGGTGAGAGAGTACTTTCTTTCTCTTTAATTCGGATTCAGGCCTTTAACATTCCAGCTCACGAAGTTAACTGTCCCATCATGGAGACACTGATTCTGAATTTTTGATGTCATTTTATAGTCTTAACTGGAAGTGAGACAGCTTCGGCCTTAATTTCCTATTTCCCCTAGAGTTGTTGCCATGCAGCTTATTATTACGTTGGTAGTTATAATTATAAAGATTAAGAGGATAGATTAGGTATAGATCAAGCCTGCTCTCTTTCTCTTCCCCCCTTAAATTTTGCCTCCCCAAGTGAGGCTAAAACCCACTTCACACAGTCCCAGTCCTCTGACATACCCAGAGACAGAGCACGTCCAAAGCAAAACAAGCCCCATGCAGCAGTGTTTTAGGGTTAAAGATAGAGATATCTATTACCAATATAGTCTAAAAAAAAAAAAAATTTTGCACTTTAAAATATATATAGTCTTCAGCAATTTTAGTGCATTAAGATAATACACCCAGATAATAAACCCGGGGATGGTGTTAAAAATGTGTCCAAAATAAGCATAATAAGTCTTAATGCAATAATAGCAATAACCATAAACCAAGGGTTTGATGTTGAACAGTCTCGTTTAGGGTAGAGATAAAATTAAAAAAAAAAAAGTAATTAAGCACAATAAAACATAGACAGATAGCCCTAGTAATACTAAGTAATAATGAGAATATATGATGATAAAACCCGTATTTTAAACAAAAGATCAGACAGTAGATTATTAATCCTTGCTATATATCATTAACGCCATGACTCACTATTATGTATCAGAATAGTCCGGGATCAGCTTTCTTAATTCCTTTTCTGCTTCTTCCTTGCTAGCGAAGACATAGAATTGACCTGCAATTCAACTTTCAGTTTGGCCGGATACAAGAGGCAGTATTTGACTTGGCTTGCCGTAACCGCTGTTTAATGTTGTAGAAGGCGTTTAGTAGCTGTTGCTGGAGAGAAGTCAGGGAAGATATGAATAAGGTTATTTTCATATATAATATCTTGCTTGTCTCTGAGGAGTGCCATAACCTTTAGCTTAAATGATAATCTTTCAAAGCGAATAATAAAAAATCTGGATAGAACGGTATTTGATCCGCGTACGCGATAAGCCGCTGCTATCTCAGATTCTGCTTTAAAGTCCTCCCCGATTATGTTAGAGAAAGTTCAGCTGCAATTTCACTGGGTTTGACTTTCGATTCTCAGGCAGACCTTCAATTCTGACATTATACCTTCTGCTTCCATCTTCCAAAGCAGCCAGTCTGTCTCCGAGTTTTTTGCATTTGGAGCTGACATTTTCTACTTTTTCTTCAGCACTGGCAGCTAAATTTTCGGCTATTTCAATCCTAGTCGTGAATGTCTCCTTGAGATCCTCCAATTGATCAGTAAGTGTTTCAATTTTACCCAGCACCTGTTGCATCTCCAGTTGCATTTCTTGTCGCAGCCTTTCATTTGCCTGTTGCAGCATCAGCCCCTGTGTTTCGTTTGCTTTTTACAACTCCTGTTTCAATTCCAGCAACTCCTGTTTCAATTTCTATCTATTTCTCATGTGCCTTTGCTCTTGCTTTCTCAGTTGCCTTCTCGCTTTTCTTTATATCTTGTATGAGCTCAGCGAACATCACCTTCAGCTCAGACATTTCGATTGTGCTTTCTTGTGCCGTAGGTGAAGCAGCAGGCTCTACTGTAGCCGGTGTCCCCGCTATTCCCGGCTCGCGTGGAGTAATTGAAGCCGCGGACCGCAAGGCCTTTTCCAGTTTCAGGTGTTCTTCTCTGATCGGCAAGCTATCAAGATCTGCACTTACAATCATACATTCGCTCCCCTTTTCACTCTAAGCCTGCAACGATGTAGCGGACCGTGGTCCCGAGGAGTCTGTACCTTCGCCCCCATCTGATCCAGGTCTGTCTCTGAAAGGCCGTATCTTGAACTAGGGCTTGCTGATCTTAGCTTGGGTGCAGCTTTAGTTTTCGATTCTTTCGGACCCCTTTTCTTGTTGGCTATGTTTATATATGCTTACATATACTGTAGCAGTCTCCTTGGATTGAATAGATACGGGATATCTCAAGAAAATAAGTAAATAATACGAAAAATAACAATAAAAAAAATTAAAAGAAAAATAACGCTGCTTTCGGAGCTCCACTTCAGACATCCATCTCTCGCATCGGATGAGACCAATTCTTCAATACACCTATTATTTAAACCCAGGACTGTGTTCGTGTGATCGTGTTTGGGGTTTGGGGCTTGCTGATGCCATGGTGTCGATCACACTAGTAATACTTTGATCATGGATAAGTAGTTAACTAAACATCTCAAACCTAGAGCAGAACAGCAAAAGGAAAACTGATAAAAATGCAAAAAGAATACTGGAGAAACTTATGTTATAGTATTGATTTGGATATCTCAATAGGGGAAACGTGGAGTATGATCTAAAAAAGTGGAGTAATGGGAAGAAGTAGAGTCATTCCAGTATTGTGTGCTGGAGAGTAAAGAGCTATTACAGATTTAGAAAAAAACTTGCATTTTAGCTGAAGTGTTTGTGAAAATACAGAGAAGAAACACAATTGGACAGAAGTGCAATTATAGAAAATTTTCATTAGTTGAACTAAAAAAAGTATTAACTATGGTTAGACATACATCACCAGAGAAAGACTGGATTTGCTATGACATGTTTGCTCATATTTTAGTTTGTTTATGGTTGATTTGTTTAATACAACTTGAGTTACTGATTGCTTCCATCAGGATGGAAATTAGCAGTAGTGATTCCAAGCCTAAAACCAGGAAAAGTGCAATCAGATCCTAACAGCTATAGACCAAGTTGATTAATTTACCTCATACAGTATAGGTAAATGTATGGAAAGAATGGTGACTGAGAAATAAGCATTTTATTTAGAAAGCAGCAAGTTAATATCATCACATAAAGGTGGATTTCGTAAAAGACAGAATGATACTAATCTCCATATTATGTCTAGAATTGAATATTAGATAGGCCAAGATTAATAAGGAGGTAGTGGCAGCAATATCTACATATATATAAAAGGCAAAGCCCCCACTGACTCATCACTAATTCTCCCACTTTCCATAAAGGTGGGAAGCTGAACTTTTGCATGCTCATTTCTTGCTATGTACTTATAAAAGTTAGGTATGGTTCATGTCCTATTGCAACACCCAACGGGGGGAAACAGGTGTACCCCCAAACTGTATATATAGATAGGGGAAACCCCTATTCACTATTTCTGTGACTTCCAATATACGTAGGAAGCCCAAATTTCCCATGCTCATCCTTTACACTGCACCGTGTCTCGTAACGAACTTTCGAAAATAATGTTTTCTTTTTGGCGGTTCTCACCATTATGCCGTAAGGAACTTTCGAAACTGACCTCTCCTTTTGGTGGTTTCATTCGTTATTTCAATTAACAGAGGATTTATTTCATGGCAGAGACACACAAGGGCCGCCCCTGGTCCCCAGTCCTTTTTCCGCATGGCCACTGTCCGTGCACCTACTACATGGTTGGCTCCCTGCCTATATACATTCATTAACGACATCCCGTGCTCATGTGCCTCCTCACTTGCTTCCTTGCTTTCCTCAGCTGTTTGTCGTGCTCACTGCTCCCTTCTTCTTTACTCCACCACTCCAAGGGTGGAAGGACTGCTCATTCTTCTTTCAGGCTACCTCTAAACCTCACCCATACTGATTCCCCCATGTGTAACATAACCAAGCAGAACACCATGGCGCACATGCTGCACAATTGTAAGCTCATTGTATGTGATGAATGCACTATGGCACAAAGAGCAGGTGTTGAGGCTTTATATAGGACCCTATAAGACATTAGAAATACAACAAAAATGATGGGAGGCTTGACAGTCTTGCTGCCTGGAGACTTCTGGCAGACCTTACCAGTTGTCCCAAGAGGAACACGAACCAATGAAGTTAAAGTATGTATGAAGTCTTCATACCTATGGCCTAAGACCAACATTCTTACCTTAAGAATATACATGAGGGTTTACTTGAACTGCGACAAAAAAGTCGGAGAGTTCGCTGCTCTTCTCATCAAAATAGGTGATGGCAATTTAAAAGAACAGAACTATAAAATCAATGTTCCTAACAATCTCTGTCTCAAACCCTTATTGAAAATGTTTACCCCAACCTATGAAATCTGCATGAAAAGGATGTCTCATGGTTGAGGGAGAAAGCTATTCTAACAACAAAAAATGACATGACTTCACATATAAACACCATTTTACTTTAACAACTAACTTCTGAAACAAAAACATATAAGTCTGTCGACTAGAGGACGTGGTGCACTATCTGGTAGAGTTTCTTCACACTTTTAATCCTCTGGGCATGCTTCCGCATGCTGTACTTTTGAAGGTCGGCACACCAAATATGTTACTATGAAACTTACAACCACCAAAACTTTGTAATGGCACCAGGTTTCAGATCAAATCTCTGCACAAGAACCTCATTAAGGCAACTGTCTTCACTGGAACTGACTCAGGGGACACTGTATTTATTCCTTGCATCCCTCTCATACCCTCTGACCTCCCATTCCAATTCAAACGCCTCCAATTTCCAGTAAGAGTCTGCTTCGTTATGACAATAAATGAGTCACAGGGCCAGACTCTAAAAAAGGTAGGCATTGACTTAACACAAGATTGCTTTTCACATGGCCAACTGTACTTTGCATGCTCAAGAGTAAGCTCAGCAGACAGCTTGGTCATTTTACAGGCCAAGGGCAGAACTACAAATGTCGTTTACAAAGAGATCCTTACAGTACATCCTGAAATTGTGCATTTCTCATACACAACATTTACAATCATAAATTAAACTCTTTGCAATCATCTATTTCACTCTCAATGCTAAAATAAGCTTACGACAATTATATTGACAATCATGTTACATCATTTTTAAAATGTTTCCTTTTCTTTTTCATAACTTCTTAAACACACTACTTCTCAAATGCGAGGCGCAGGTATTTTGCTAGTTTTTATATTGAGAAGGCGAATGATATGCTTTGGAAGAAGAGTTTGTTAATAAAACTTAACAATTCAGGTGAGAGTAGGTAAGGAATATTCTAAGGTTTATCCTATAGATAATGGCACCCCACATCATAGTGTTTATAGTCTAGTCCTATTTAATATTATGATAAATTATATTTTTTTCAAACTTTAAACCTGATATTTCAAAATCCTTGTATATGGATGATGGAGCACTATGGAAAAGAGGAAGGAATCTAAATTATGTAACTAAGAAGATACAAGCTGCTGTGCAGAAAGTGGAGACATGAGGTGATCAATGGGTGTTTAAATTTTGAGCATTAAAGATGCAAGTTATTTGTTTTACTAAAAGGACTACAAAGACTACAGTAGACATTATAACAGGTCAAAGTGATTAAGTTCCTTGGAATGTGGATGGATAAGAAGCTAACCTGGAAACATCATATCTCTCTATTATAAAAAAAAATCTTGGGAGGGAGACGAGATGTGATCTTCTCGGAACACACTTTGATGTCACTCGAGACAAGGCAGTAAGACAAAAGGACAGGCTTTACAGGCTTTTAAATGATCGACGCACAGCGCAACAAACAGAACACGCAGCAGCAGCAAGCCAGCAGATGATCCGACCACATCTTCTTAGCGTGCATTCAGCCCCCCCCACAATGTGAGCGGCAGAGACGCGAAGTGGCAAAAGGGCAGCTGCTGTACAGGCTTTTAACACTAGAATTACCAGAGCCTACGAAAAAACTCGTACATCCATTCCACCTTAAATCGCTACTTAAATCCTTCCGCACCTCTCCCAGCGTCTTTTGTCCTGTTAATGTGCAGATTAAGAGCAGCAAGCAGCCGGCTATTTCATGCCCCCACCGACTTAGAACTTGCACAAACTTCTCCCAGCTCATGCCTTGATTGATTATCTGGGAGTGAAGTGGAGTTTTAGAGTGGAAATAATAGATCGTAAGTTGGAACACACGCATTTCATGTGTGTTCCATTTCTACAGTAATCTGTGTAAACACATTGTTAAAAGAGAAACGTTTTCATATTTTAGTAATAAATGTTACAAAATGTAGGCATAAACTATAGAATATGTGAGGACTGATTTCCAACGATCAAATGAACACTTTAACAAAAGGTTCACGAACAACACAGCAGCTCCCGTGGCGTAGAGCTAAGATTTGCTGTCGTAGCATGTTTACCGTGCCTCAGAGATTTGAGTTTGATTCCCTGTTGGGGAGAAGCAGTAATTATTTTTTTCTTTTTAACCTCAAACGGACATAAAATGTATAAATTGGTATGCACTGTCAGTTAATGAGATCGTTATATTTTCATGTGTGATGCTCCTTTTAAAATATTTTTAACAACTGAGACTGTAATTAACATAAACAAGTGTCATTATAACTGTTATTTTTAAGATCCATAACACAGAGACAGATAGAGCACTGCGTAATAGAGAGACAGACAAACAGGCAGAGAAGTCACTAAATAAACAGGGAAAGTACTGTATAACAGATATATCAAAAAAACAGCTAAGGGAATAGTTATATAGTAAGATAGGAAGGAAAGGCCTTATATGATAGGC
>NW_024376940.1:0-30643 GCF_016835505.1 Polypterus senegalus | reverse complement strand
AATTTGACAAAAAACCCACTTCAAGAGAATCATCGAAATCCAGAAACTCTCAACACCCAAAAAATTTTATTTTAAATATAAAAACAAAGTTAAAAATCAATTGTTCTCTTTGTTGCTTGCTAATTGGCGAGGGAATGGGGAAAGGCTTCCCACCAGCCCGTATGCGGATCTCTGAGTCGCAAAACAAATCTATACTGCAAGCAAACATGATACATGCGGGAATGAGAAAGTTGAAAAAACAACCGAATGTTCAAGCAAATTATGGGAAAAAAACCATCTAAACTGCAAATAGTTTTTTCCCGGAAAAGCAGAAAGACAGACATTGGATTTTATATATTACTAGAGAATACCAGCAAGTGAGAAGTAGTGTGTTAAAGAATTTATGAAAAAGAAAAGGAAACATTTAAAAATAACTAAGATGATTGTTAATGTAATTGTTTTGTCATTGATATGAGTGTTGTTTATCTACCCTTTCATCTATCTATCTCTATCTCTCTATCTTCTATCTTCTATATATATATATATATATATATATATATATATATTATATATTATATATATCTATATATATTATATATATATATTTATATCTATAAAATATCATTATCTATATCTATATCTATATCTATGTAGTAGAAACTTACTACACTACTTGGTTTACTATCTGGTTTTGTTTCTGTCTATAAAAACAAGCAGAATCAAAACCAGAAAATTGAATAAACAATTTTACACAATTTTATCATTTTAAAATATTTTCTATGTAATTTGTGCTGAACAAATCTTTTACTATTGGCACTTTTATCTTATTGCCCAAAATGGGCCAAATTGTAATTAAATTTAGGTGAATTTTTAAGGTGTGAGGGTTTTTTTACTCTAGATGTCTATAGCATACAACATATCCTGCTCCAACGGCAATGTGCTTACAATGAATGCCTTCGATATTTCATTCAAAAATATCCCATACTGGGCTTTGTTATTTTCTCCCAGCCATATTGATCTCTGATTCCATCTCAGGCACATACAATTTATAGACAGAATTTTCCACCGCAAAGGGCCCCTGAAAAAAATATAGAAAAAAAAAAATAAAATTAAATAAAAAAAATCAGAAAATAAGATTGGACAGGTGGATTATGAAAATCATGGGGCTTAGGAACAAAAGGACTCTTAGACTTGAATTAGGTGCAGATCCCACCTAGCTGTATTGGGGAAACAAAGAAAAAAAAGCATGTAGTATGAAAGTTAGAGGGGAGACTTTTAAAAGCCAATGTAAAATGGTAAATCTTTATAAGCAGAGTAAGAGCAGGTAATAGGAGTATTGCGGCACAAAATGACAGAGAAGCATCTGAAATTAAGAACAATATATACATTATCCCAAAAACCCGTTTATCCCGAGTAGGATCACAGGAAACCTGGAGACTACCCCAGCAGGTATGCAATATGTTTTATATGTCTGATGTCAAAACAAAAAATATGATATTTCCACTATCTACTTTGAAGGGGAGAGAGAGAGAAAAACAGGGGACAAATATTTTAAAATATAAACTGCTAATGGATCATTTTCAAATATCAGGCATTTTTAGTTATGAATATGAACTAAAAGATAAATTAATAAATATAAATACAAAAACACATTAGTATGTTTAGTTTTTCATCACTTAGGACTCTCTTTACCCCCCCATTTTGTTTGTTTCCTTCATTTTTAAACGATGTTTTAAAGCAAAAGTGATTGGTCAGTAACAAATGGTGATCTTTCATGATGACCTAGTCAATCTCTGACAGTGCCATTTTAAATTTTAAAACTGGGAGTGGTCTCCCCAGACTTTCCAGATACTCAGATATGGGATATATTTGAGGGGTAAACTGAAGACAATGATTATATTTGTATATTAAGGTATTAAAGAACCATCAACAACAAATTAAATTAATATTGAACAATTATTATAAAAGTAAATAATTAAATAATTAATAAGTAAATAATTTGAAATCTGACTCTGAGGCTGCATAAATTAAAAAAACCCAAAACAACAAGTAGTGTGTTCAGGTACCACTTCCAGTTAATGGTTTGGCCCAAAAGTTAAACACAGATCTACAATTCTGTTTTAACAACCACATGTCAACTTCATCCATCTATCTAGTTTGTGTTGCCACACACACACAGATAATTCAAAACTTAAGGAGGTTTTAACGGGCCCAAAATTCATCCAAATCTCGAGGTGAATTTTTCATGATTTTTATACTTTCTCTGTAATTCATGGACAGAAGCTAAAAACGTTTTCTCCTGTGTGAAGGAGCAGGTGAATTACTGTCAACAAAAACGTCACCTAAAATAAACCAAACATTACTCACTCGGGTTTTTCTGTCCATAGGGTAAAGGGGTTTTTTGACCTCACATCCGATTTCAGCTCTTTAAATTACATCTTGATATAAAACAAGAGCAAAGAAGGCAGACATCAATAGCTTTCATTTCACACACTTTACGCCTGCATTCAGCTTGCTCTGTCACCACAAATGCCCCCCTCCATCACTGGCCCCCGGGCCACTGGATGAAAATGTGGCAGCTCTCTTTAAAAGTTACAAAGTTTACAGACTAATGGCAAGAATATTCATTCAAAAAAAAAAACCTAAAAATATTTTAGAAAATTATCATCTTATTTCAGTTACTCTTCCAGCTATTTTAATAGATTTGTTTAGTTTTATTTTTTCATTTCGGTCTTGTTAATTATTTTATTTCAGTTTAAAAATGATTTTTAATAATAGTTTAAGTTTTTAACTTAGTTCTAACTATAATAATTTCCACATCAACAATCCGATAATTCAACCCAAAATATCCTTGTAATGCAACATGCCTATAGTCCTTGAGTGTGAAGTTTTGACTTGTTGGGGAAGACAAAACTACTGGATAAGTGGATTCTATGCAAAAAATGTGTCAGGGCTGTCCCTCTACTGGTCTAGGGCCACCACATTTCGGGCCCGATATATGGCATGGTAACTGGTTTTACTTGCACCGTTACAGCATCAGTGATTTCTGGGCCTGGTTCTGCATTCTCATTCTCCATCTCTGCTTGGGAAAAGGCTGTAAACGTCACTATTTTCAGTCTTGGTTATTCTTTTTGGGTTCTGTGGTTGCATTGTTTTTAGGGAAAAAAAGTGTAGTTTATATTGTATTAATCCTCACCAAAAGTATTAAAAAATTTTGAATATTCCCAAAAAAATACAGAAAAAGATCAAGCAAAATAGGACAGGTGTTCTCAAAATTCCACAAACAAATGGATTTACTTAATGTAAAATTCAAGGAAATAATAAAGATTCTGATTTTAAAAGGGAATGTCAACACCTTAAATATCCAAACAATTACAAAATTTAATTTTGTCAAAACAGATGAGTGACATGCAATCTCAAAAGCCAGATACAGCACTTGATTTTTATAGTATTTTGAAAAAGCATTAATACTTTTAAACACCTGTAATATCAGTGGCTTAATACATAATCCATCTAGATATTTGTAAAAACAGTTTACAGTAGATTTATTTCGCTTTTTGTTTTTTAGTCCTAGCTTAAACCATATTTACTTGTTTTACTATTATCTGGCAATTTCCCCATGTAAATAGACTAGTAACTCAGGAATAAAATGTGGAGAAAGTGAAATCAAATCATGTTTTGTTGTCTTTTCTATGGGTGGAAAGTGATTAGAAGTGGATGACCCAGTGTAGCAAGGCTGAAATGGAGAGGGTCCACTGTGAAAACCTGCGCAATGTAGTCAGATGGCGATGGTCACTTGAGATGGATGTATTTTTCCATTTAGTCAGCTAGTTAAGACAGCTGAACTGTGCACTCGAATCTAGTAGCCCAAGTTCACATTCAGCAGCTCCAGTTTAGAAGATGGAACTAAGAGGGAAAGCCATCAGAGTTCATTTATTCTCATTGGTGACACATATTAAGAGCCCAAGAGTTCCAGGGACTTAACAAAATACAGAGAATTCAACAACCTAATCATGTAATTTCTAGGAGGATATAAAGAAGAATGGAAATGCAAATGAAAGGGCAGCTATAGCAGTGAAATACAGAACTTTGTATGGGCTGCTGTTCCAGGTTGTTAAATATTTTAAACAGAGACCTTAGTCTAACAACTGAGTCAGAGACTCCCTCTCTAGAAACTACACACTGGGTTGACATTTTGGATTTAGAAAGGAATTATATACATGTGAGCACCACTCTGAGAACTGGGGAGAAAAGTTAACATTGCTTTTCTTTTATTCTGATTTTCTTTTTACAGGAGGAAAAATTAACGTATGCCCCTTAGGTTAATTTATAATATAAATCAAGGGTTTCATGTCATTGTTGGTACATTCACATCATGATGACCTTTGAGAGGCTGGTCCTGGGAAACTATAGGAGTCCTCTTGTGGTAGAACACCTGGACCACCTAGGCTGCCAATTCTCTTTTGGAAAATGAGGATTGGGTCGAAAATTTGGACTTTTGATGATGCCTTTCCCTAGATGCCATAATACACCTTATACTGTCTTATTTTATTTATTTATTTTTAAATGATATAAACCTTTAATAGCAGTTTATCACTATAAATATGGTATGATGGCCACAATCAGTCACTGGCAAACTAATAACCCATTAAATATTTTAATACATTACCTCTAAATTAACAGACTTCATTCCTTCCATTCTTACTTGATAGCAACTCCCGAAACCTGTACAAAAATGACACATTAAATTCAGTTCTAGTAAAATAAAAATAATTTTACTTTTTCTTTTTAATTAATTGCATTTATCTACATTCTTTTATATTTTTCCACTAAAGCAAATTTGAGTAAATCTGAGGTTCTGGATAAATATGAGTGGAAATCTTTAAATAGCATGCTACTGAATTTGAATCTTGTGAGCATTTGCCCCTTAATTGAATCTGTTCGCCCTTTGAAAAACAGATATCTGTTGTTCAAGGAGTCGTGAACTTGCACTTTATTTTGGCATAATGGGTTTTCCCAATTTTATGAAATAAAAAATTTGAAAAAATTTATTAAATTCTTGAAGTGACTTATTACTTGATCATGAAACAAAAAACGATATGATTTAATGGAAAAAAATTTGTTTTTTTTTTTAATTCTGAAACTTTAATATTGACTCATTATTTACAATTATAAACCCATTTTGGAGCAAAGGGTGATAAATTTTAATTAAAAATTACAAAAGTCCCCCTTTTAAATATATAAATGTACCTGAATAGAAATGTCTTGTTTAACTTTTTTTGAAAAAAAAATTTTAAAAAAGATTTGATAGAAACGTAAAACTTTATTTGATTTTGAATAAATTCATTTAGTAAGGGTGAAATAGGATTACAAATAATTGGATAAAGCGAATTAAAAAAGTAGAACTACCCCCAAATATCTGGGGTTTTTTACTACGGGAAAAGGGGAATGAAGATTTGGGAAAAATTTATCCACTTCTGCAAATGCTGATTGGTTTTTCTTTAATTTTTTACCCGAAAAGAAATGGGGAGTTTTGAAATTTTTAACCAATTTTCCCGGAATTTTTCTTTTATAAATTCCTCCGGGCCTCCATTTTGAAAAAAATGAGGACATCGGGGAAAAAAAGAAAGGTTGGCAACCCCCGACCCATGCAGTTTACCTACTACAAAGATTGGAGTGGAAACAAATTTCTACCTGCTCCACAAAGGGTTTTTCTCACCTAGACAAAAATGATAGCACTGGAGGGGTTTTGTTTTTGATTTTCCAAATTTTTAATACCATCCAGCCATCCTTGTTAAGGGTAAGTTCATAGATATGCAGGAGGATGGTGGCTCGTTTTTACTTTGCCAAACATTTCGGCCATGGCTAAATTTCCCAGCATTCATTTGATGCTCCTCTGAGCGGTCCTCAGAAAAATAAGGGAGAGTTTCGTACCCGGGGGGGCAAGGTGATAAAAATCGAACGGGCGCCCGGTCTCTAACAATCTACATGTGCAGAAAGCCACTAGCAGATCCACGGATCGTGCATGCTTCATTGTTTGATGAATGGTTCAATGTGGTGAAGCAAAATGTCTATACAGATGCATTTGTAGTCTCTCAAAGGCTTTTACATCTTCGGCCGCATTTTTTCGGGGGCTTCCTTCGACCTGACAGTAGAGCAAACAGCAATAGACACAGAACAATTAAATGTAAATTCAACTTCGACATTTACAATCCTTAGATTTTACTTGATATCATTTCTATGATGAAATGCATCAAGATGTATGTTAATTTTACAGATAAATCATTAATTTTGTTTAAATAATGAATACTGTTAATAATTACACACATGGGGGTGACAGTGAAGTGGGAGCCTACAGTCCTTAGGGAGTCACTGTGGTGTTGTTCCTTTTTTGAATGTACACATTTTCCGGGGTTTACACTGTGAGCCCCTTTCCCTAGATAGCAGATTTGGTTTTCCAAAATAATTTAGTGCTTGTTAGATGCCGGGGGTTTTTATTACCCCGTGATGCCCCGCTCGCCCCCCGTGCTTCTGGAATGGCATATCCCTGATTGATGGATTTAACAAAAACATCCGTCAAAACGTAGGGCATCAAAAGGGGTTCCAGTCAACAAAAAAGCCAAACGTTCTCATGATATTCCAAAAGCCACCTGGTGGATTCCCCCCAGATTAACGTAAAATACACGCAAGTATAACGTAAAATGCCGCAGCAGGAGCCTTATGGGTCATGCGGAAGTATAAACCCGCCCCGGGTCCGTATAATGAACCCGCCAGACTGCAGCTTCTGAGACTCAATGACGTGCCCCTATGCATTCAGCAACCTGCACACCAACCGTCTACTTTTTTCTTTAGTCTTCACCCCTTCCCCCCTCAGACAAAAAATATAACACCAGTCAATGTCACCGCTGAAATTATCAATATAATTCTAAGTTTTAGATATATAAAAAGAAAAGAAATGAAAGGGAAAAGGATTTGGGAATTTGTGAGAACTTAATTTTTTGCAGAAAATAAAGTTTGTTTAAAAACTCCCCGGATTTGTTTTTGATTTGTGGAGCAAAAAGCCCATATGTTCAGTCACAAGTCAAGGAGGATGTAGAGGTGGGCACCCTACATGTACTTGGAGGTCCACATCAGTGAGAGGCGGGACTAGTCTCATAACACAAGGAAACCCAGATCTGAAATGGAGAGCAGGCTCTTTTTTCTTAGGCTTCCTTTAATGGGTATTGACATTGGTATTTCTACAACTTTTAGATGGCAGTTCAATATTCAATGAAGGTAACATCACTTCAAGAGAGGTCCACCAAATCAACAAACTAACTCAAAAGGCAGGTCAATTATGGGACACACTCTGGAGGTAGGTGTCAAGTAGTATCATAAAAAAACAAAATTCATACCTCATTTCTTAATACGGGTAAATAACAAAATTTAAATAATCCCTTTTAGTATTTAATCTTCTTTAAAAAATAAATATATTCTGATATTTGATTGCAAATAAAAAAAAAAAGGCATCTCACCTTTAGGGTTAACTATCTAGAAAACTAAAAGCAATTAACAATGGTATTATGAAGACAATGAAGAATAACTTGGTTAAACATACAAAGGCAACATAAACTTTCTAGAGTTTCCTCCCAAGATTAACCCTTTACTGAAATGAATATTTTTTCCCCTTTAAAGGCAAGAAAAGAGGAGATTCAATGTTACACGTTCCAATGTGATAAGCTTTATTGTCTCTGGTTCAATGTATTGCAAAGTAATTAAGCAATACTAAACATAAAAGGTGTCCTCTATAGAAGAGAACTGCTTTAAGACAGAAGCAAGCTCTAGTATATGTTGAAAACTTCAGAATTTACAATTTACAAAGGCTCACTTACTTAAAAAAAAAACTGATATATTTAACCTGGCTACCTTCTAGCCAGTAGCTCTCTGCACTCAAAAACAAAACAAAAAAAAAAAAAAAAAAAACAGCAGGATTAGTTCTTGGTGCATTGGGAAACTTAAATTAAGCACACCATTTCAAAGATCATAGTCTAAACTCCATAATTAATATAATGCAGATTATACAATAAGAATTTTTACTAGAAATTATTAGGCCTTTTTAATATAGCTTCTGGAACAGTACCTAATCATATATATATAAATATAAATATATATATATATACATAATATATATATAATATATAATATATAAAATACATATATATAACATATATAATATATAATATACACATATATACATATAACCCTATATATTATATATAGGGTAAAAATACATATATAATACATATATAATAACATACCTTAATATATATATTTATATTTACCAATAAACTTAAAACAACCTAAACACTATTAAACTTTTATCAGGATAAATATCACTTTAAAATTGGTTTATTTTTCATATTTATAAATGCAACATTCTATTATTCCTCAGCCTATCCCAAAGTTTAATCAACCACCTATTTCCTTTAATAAATAACAATTTTCAAAGAATAAAACATTTTTTTTTTTTTTTTTGGTTTAAAAATAAAAAAAAAAGGGCCTTTTTTTGGAAAACCAAAAACAAAAAAAAAAAAAAAAAAACAAAAAAAAAAAAAAAAAAAGAGCAAAGGATTATTTTTAAAAATATTTTTTTCCCTGAAAAAGGGAACCATTTCCCCAAAAAAACAAAAAAAAAAAAATCCAAATTTTAAAAATTTTAAAAAAGGGCCCTTTTTTTAAAGCAAATAAAAAAAATTTTTACTAAAATTATTACCTTTTTAAAATTTTCGGGAAAACCAACAAAAAAAAAATAAAATTATTTCATTAAATTTTAAATTATAAAAATTAAAATATAAAATTAAAATATAAAAATACACAATAACTTTTTACAAAAAAAAAAAAAAAAAAACAAAAATTATATAAAAAACCCCCCTTAAAAAAGTTTTTAAGAATTTAAAAATAACCAGGCGTCAAAAAAAAACCCCCGGGGGCAGCATGGGGCTTTGGGGGGTGCAGGGGGGTTTAAAAATATGGCAAACCCCTTTTATCCTTTTTAAATAATTTGAGTAAACGCAAATTCTATTATCTGCCCTCGCCTGGGGGGGGAGAGGGCAATGGCAGCCCAAACCTCAGTTCCTGGGGGAAACCCCCCAAACAATCAGTTTTGGGTCTAAACAAAATTTAAAAAATTTAAAAGAAATTTTAAGATATAATTTAAAACATAAAAGATATATATATATATTTTTAAGATTTTTAATTAATATATTTTTTGTTTATAATATAATTTTAAAGGGAGGGGAACCCCCGGAAAAAGGGAAAATGAAGAGACTGGGGGGAAGCCTTATAAAAAGGGCAGCCAATGGGGAGGGGGGACCCAACGCCCACCGATGAGCTGCAGGTTTGGGAAATATATATATGCAAAGAGGAATTAGGGGGGAAAACCCAACAAAATTCTTGAAGATAAAAACAAAGACTGTTGAAAAGTTAAATTTGGCGGGGTGGCATCTCCCCCAAAAAAAGATTTTGGTTTGGAGGGGGAAAGCCTACCAAATTTCGTGAAAGGGCCATAAATAAAGTTCATTTTAGCCCGCCCCCTGGTTTGGAAAAGAAGAAAAAATTTGAGGTTAACACAAAAAACAGATTACCAGTTGAAGCTTTTGAAGAATAATAATAATTTTTGGTAAAGGGGTTTTTTCCCCCTTTCCATTTTTAATTTTCGCCAACCCTGATTAAATGAAGGAAAAAGGGAAGAGCCGGGGTGATTTTTCAGGGAGGCAGGCAACGCTCAATAGCCGAATTTATTGTAGCCTATATCCAAAATTTGTTAGGAAAGGAAGGTTTTCTTTTTAACTTTTGGGGGAAAATGACTAAATTTAACTATATAAAAAGGAAACAAAAAAAGTCATTAGATTATAAAGTCAAAAAAGAAAAAAGAAAAGCCCCCAAATATATAAAGTAAAAACCCGAATATATAAAGACGGGGTTAAATTTTAAAAATATAAAAAAGCATAATATATAAAAAAACTTAAAATATTTTTAATGTTATATAAAGTGGGGGGAATCGAAAAAAAATCTTGAATATATAAAATGAATATCCATCCATTTCCCAACAGGAATCCACCCAGGGCACGGGTTCTGGACAATCCCAGCCAAAATGACAAGGAAACAATCCCGGGGGAATTTTAAAACATTAACCAAAGTGTTTTTTTTAATTTATTTTTCGAAACGTTTTTTTTAACTTAGTTCAGTTGAGTCGTTTTAATCAATAGACTTTATTTTATATATTCAGGGAATGACTTTATAAATTCCGCCTGACTTTTTTATTCACAAAATCAATTTATTTGCCGTTTTGGGACCCCATAATATATTTGGGGGATGTTTTTATATATATATATATATATATATATATATATATATATATATATATATTATATATATAATGCCAGCAACACTCATGACAAAACAATTACATTGTCAATATTTACGGTATTATTAAAAGTTTCCTTTTTTTTACTTCTGTTGCTAAGCGGTATTTTGCTATATATATAATAAACAACAACACTCAATCAAAGACAAAATTTTTTTTTTTTGGGTGCCCTGTTGGCTGTGAAGAATCAGAATTGATTTTCGAATGCTGTTAGTAGCTCTTACAGTTTTTTTCTCAGGGGGAGCGTTACAGCTTCTGCTGACGCCCTGATACCAAAACTTTTTTAAAAAATATTTTTGGATTGTTTTAGATCCGAACCGGACACGAGACAAAAGTGAAAAAAAAGAAGAGAAGGAAGAGATGGAGGAAAAGGGAAGGGGGTTTTCGAAGAATAAACAATAAATGAACCAGAGTCCGCTTCTAGACCTGCAGAAAGAGAGGGGAAGAAAAAAAAAACCACACAAGATAAAACATTGCTGCATCAGCTACATGAAGATATATAAAGTAAAATGTTTGCTGACAATCTACAGTAATTATTACTAAGGCATTTAGGGCCACCAACCTTAGATCATGTGCTGAAGATGTCCAGTCATATTTTATGAAATCACCATGTCAGCACCTGTGTGCGACGATTGTATGTGTGTTCTCATAGAGATCCAATAGTGAGTGTGAAGGGCCACAGACCTGCCCCAAAACGTGCGGAAGATGGAGGGAGTTCCAAGCCCAGAGATCCAGAGGTCCCAGAGTCGGAGACCCTAGGGGGGCCCCAGAAGCCCAACCCCCACCAGAGGCGAGAGGATCCCCCCGGGGTCAAACCAGCAGAGTCCGGAGATATCAACGGCAAGCCTCAGGCCCGCCGCAGCCGCTCTCCCCGAGTCGGCCGGGCCCGGAACCCAGCACCCCGGGACCCAAAGGGGCTTACCCGCCGAGGACCAACAGAGCCCAGGAACCGGGATCCCACCAGGCAGCCACGGGAGCAACCAGAGATGCTTAAGGCAGGGGGGGGTAGCAAAGATGTTGTAGTATTGCCAGATGTCCCAGGAGGGGGAGAGTCAAAACCCACCTGACATATACAGTCACACACAAACACAGTCATACACTCCCCCATGCTAACATACACATACAACCCAAGACTTACAAGGTTTGTACGCCAGACACCATTCACCCAACACCCACTCAACTCTGGTCCCGTGATGCTGCCTCAAGGTACAGCCATTCCTGGACGTCAGAGTTAGCCCGCTCCAGGGGTATAGTGAGCAGGCACCTGTCAACACAGAGCAAAGCAACCCACCACCCAGACCACAGGCAGACGGCCAGCTCCCACTCCTAGCCTCCAGCCCCGGAGCTAACCGAGAACAGGTGTAATAAGACCTCAGTCTCCCCCCGCCGTCTAATGTAGTGTTTGGTGTGTGGGTAAGGTGATTTAGGTTGGGGATGCGGGGGGTGCCGGCACCATGTGGGCCCACACCAGCTGGATGCCAACACAGCCCCACCTCCCCATAACTCTCTGTGACTAGGGGGAGTTTAAAATTGAAAGGGAAAACCGGCACTGAGTGAGGCTGGGAAAATTTTCCCCCGGATGCCCGTGTGCCCACTCCCGGCCCTAAGTGTACATTTGTGTGGGAATGTTTTTAGAAGTGTTAATGAAAAACTTGGGGTGAGGCTGCCAAGGACTGGAAATGGGATCCATACCCACACCCCCGGACTTCACCCACACCCCAAGGCCCTATGTGCATGTTTGTGTGATGATGGAAGGAGGGAGGAGAAGGGAAATGTCTGAGGATGGGGGGGAACGGCTGAGGGCCTGAGCCTCAGGGGGGCCAGCCCTACTGGCCCCAAAGGCACCTCCGTTCTCAAATCCACCCGGGGCACGGGGGCCCCAGCCATCTAGCCATGCAGCAGCAGCATCCAAAAGCCCCACGGTGCTGAGGCCACCAACCCACACCACCCCAGCAGAATATTTACTCCCATCCCCACAATTACTCAACATTCAGATTAAGTAAGACATAAGACACCCAGGTAAAGCTGGATCCTCCCCCTCCCGGACATCCCTCCCCATGGTGAACTGCCGCATTCGCCCTCTTCCCGGCGGGGAATGCCAGGACCCAATCCCCAAGGGCCCCACCCATATCCTCATCCGGGACGGCCGCCCCATACCCAAGCCACAGGCCCACACCCAGACCAACCCAGGGGCAGAGCCACCAGGCAGCCACCCAGCCACCCCAAGACCCCCCAAGGCCCCCACACAACCACCAGAAGCCCACCCCGGAGGTAACCAAGCACCACCAGAGTCGGGGCAGCCCCGCCCAAGACCCCTAGTGAACCCACCCCAGGGATCCTCCAGATACTCCAAGCTCAGACTCTCCACCACATCAACCCCAGATCCCGCAGGACCATATCAATGACGCCTCCCTCATCGGGTAGTGATGGAACCAATCAAAGGAGCCCAAAAGTTGATTTAAAGGGGGGCAGAGGCTGTCTCAAGTAATATGATCCAATAAAAGATTTCTATACTGGTTAATGAAAAGATTATCTTTCTTTCCAGTTTAGAGGATAGTTTTCTTAGCGATGCATATGGCAGGAGAACCAGGGAACCCAAATTTGTTTCAAGGGGAACCCCCTGGGGGTTCCCCCAGCGCAAAAGAGGAGGAATTTGGGATATCCATGATCAAATAAAGCAAAAAATTAATTATAATATGTTCTTTTTAAAAAAATTTTTCCTTTTTTTTCAACTTTTTAACAACTCTCCCCATTTTGGGGTATTCCAAAATAAAACACAATAAAAAATATATATATATATATATATATATATATAAAAATATATATATATATATATATATATATATAACACACACACATAAAATACATATAAAATATATATATATATATACAAGAGAATACCGCTTTTGGGGAAGAGGTTTTAAATGTTATGAAAAAAAAAGGGGAAAAATTTTTAAAAAAACCAAAAATTTCAAAAATTGTTTTGTGTATTTGTCAGCCCACAAAGGTTTTTTTGAGCTGCATCAGAAAAGTACCACGACGCCCGACCGCCCCTTTTTCTGTTTTTTTCACAGTTGTATTGTTGTTAATATATAAAACCACACATATATAATATAAAATAAAATATAATATTCCCAAAAATCTTATATTTTATAAAATTCACACAAATTATAAAATTTTATATATGTATATATATATATATATATATATATATAACTAGCTAGGGGGGGGTGTGTGTGTATATATATATATATATATATATATATATATATATATATATATATATATATATAAAAACCATAATATATAACAACATATACTGTGTGTATGGAGTCATATTTTGTGTAACTTTGGCACTGAGTGCAAGGGGAAAAAAAATGAAATATATTATATTATTAAAGAAAAATTAACGTTTTAATAAGGTACTTGAGCACTACGAGGGGGGAAACTAATTTGACTGAAAAACAGGTAAGAACTAACAGAGAAAATGTATATGGACTTCCAGACCCTTTTTAAAAGGCCAGCGGCGGGGTTATAAAAATTTAATTTTTCAGTAAACGTCAAATTTGTTTTTTAAAGCCTTCCCGGAAATTTAAAAAAAAAAATTATTTTTGTCCTCTGCCTTTGGAAGAAAGGCTTTGGTTTGGAAAAGGGAAAAAATTAAAGAAAGGAAAGTGCCTTTTCTTTAAATAGAAGGATGTTTCGCGGGAATATGGGGGGCAGGGGGTCTTGGTAGACTGGTAAACCCCCCATTAATGGCTGAGGATGTGAGCCCCCCCGGGGGTTTATAACCCCAGCTGAGGACCTGATAATTATATGCAAAAAAAGGGGAACCCCTTTATTATTTTGCCGGGTGTAAAAAAGGGGGCCCCTGTTGACTTGTGGGGCAAGCCCGGGAAGGAAAAAAAAAAATTAAAAGTCCACTTTGACTTAAAAAGGGGGAGTAGCCCTAAAGGCGGACAAACCCGTGCGCTGGCTGTCGATTTTGCGGGCGGGAAAGCCCCCTTTTTTACGTTTATGATATAAAAAGCCCCCTTTTGGGGAATCATATATTATATATAAAAAATACCCGCCGGGAGAATAGGGGGGAAAAAGAAATAAAAAAAAAGGAAAAATTTTTTAATAATAAAAAACATTTTCATTTATGATTTTCATTAATATTCCTGCCAAAAATATTTTCGCTTTTTTTCAGTTTTTTTCATGGCAGTGGAAAATTAAAAAAGGGAAGGGGGATGGTTTTTAAAAAAAATTATTGATGGGGAAATTATTCAAAAAGCTTGAATTGGTGACTGTTTTTCTGTGTTAACCTCATATTTTTTTTTACTTTTTCAAACCAAGGTAAAAAAGGGTAAAATGAATGGGGGAAAGTTTTACAAAGTAAATGCCGGAAATCATGCATTGAAAAAGCCCCCTTTTCCGTAATGCAAAGTGTGATTAATTTCATTATTTTTTTAATGCTTTTGGGGAAAATGCACGGGTTCCGAAAAGCTTTGCCAAAAAAGATTTTTAAAAGGGGAACCACCCTTTTCAATTGACCTTTAAAAGGCCTTGGGGGCCCCGTGTGTTCAAACCTAGAGACAGGGGTATTAACGAGGTAAATGGGGGAGATATGGCCCCACCCGCTTTAACGTCAATCCCCCAAACACAGCTCGGGAAATTTATAAACCACCTTCAATTTTAACTTAGTTCAAAGTGATCAAAACCCCGTATATTGCCCCCCCCACAAACCCCATTACCCCTAATGGAAGCCGGGAGCCGTCTTGGGAAAAATTTAAAGTTTAGTTTAAAGCCTTTTTTTTTCCCGGTAGCAGCACTCATGAATATGGTAGATATGCCACCGCCTTTTTGTTTCCTCCCCCCAAATATAATGCAGTTTTGAGTTTCCAATTAGGGAAAAAAATCCCTTCCAGTTGAATTGGGAAAAATTTGAAATGAAACCGTCCAACTTTTGAAGGTAAGGAAAAGAGCCCCAAATTTGCCTCTCCCCTGGGAAGTTGGAGTTGATGAGTGAGTATAGTGGGGGGTTTCCCTTTTATTAGTTTTAATATATATATATATATATATATATAAATATATAAAAAACACACACGAAATTAAACTCTTTCCCTTACACACTTCAAAAGTTGGGCGGGTTTCATTTAAATTTCCGAATGGAAACCCCAAATTTTTTTTCCATAAAATGTAATGGGTTGACCCTTGAATTGTGGGGGGGCGGGTTTTTTGTAAATCCAGAAGCTAGAGAAAAAAGACCCCCAAAAGGGCAACAAAAAAATTTCACAACTAAATTATTCCCCAGAATACCAAATTTGGGGCAGATGCACCCTGGTGTCCTGGGACAGATGAAGCAGGTTCACCCGAGCACGGACAAAGTGAAAGGGTCGGGAGAACCCAAAGGAAAACTTTTTGGGTGGGGGGTTAATGATTGTCTGGGAGGATATCCATGGGGGTACACAGACAGCACGGTTGAAAAGGTCCCTTGGCTGCCAAAGGGTACAGGATGAAATCCTTGGACCCATTGCCCCCTATGCTGGCAGTGGCCCTGGTGCCCAAAACCTGGCCCATGGGGGAGGTATGCAGGCATTTCCCTGGAGGAAAAGAATTGATAATTATGGCCACCACACTTTCCCCCCAAATCCAATAGAACACCTTTTGGGACATTATGTTTGGGGTCCATCCAATGCCACCAGGTTGTCCCCTCAGACTGTCCAGGAGCTCAGGATGCCGGCCCAGATCTGGGGGGAGACCCCCAAAACACCATCTGTCATCCATTAGAAGCAGCACGATTTTTTCGGGCAGTAAAAAACGGGGGCCATAAAAGTGCTGCATACTTTTGGGTTTCTGCAAAAATTTTTGGGAAAATGGACTAGCCGCCCTTTTTTCCCTTGATTTTTTCTTTGAATTCAGGACTCGAGGTTGATCATTTTTATTTCCTCAAAAAGTGTGGGATCCTTTTTGTCCTAAAAATTTCCCAGTCTATATGGAGTATAGGAGGGTTTTTTTTCCCCTTTAGATCTGATTTTTTTCAAAGTGTTCTTTTTTTTGAGCATTTATATTATATATATATAAAAAAATAAATAAATAAAAAAAAGCAGTTTGGATATCCACCTTTTAGTTTTTGGGGGGGCTGGAGGGAACCTTTTGGGGGTTCCTCGTTGTTGGGGGACTTCAATGCTCAAGGGGAAGACAAAAACCAAGGGGTTGAGGAACCCCCATCTGAACCGGGTTTTGATTATTCTGTGTCGGGATTGCCCAAACCTTTTAAATAAGGGGTTTATTGTCCTTTCCCCAGGAATTTCCTGGTCGATGTCGTTTTGGGGGTGTCCGGGTTTGGGCCCCTGTCTGGAACACTCGGTGAAGGAGGGCGAGCTTGCCAACTATCACCACCTGGTGTGAGTTGGCTTCATGGGGAAGATGCCGGCAGACCTGTAGGCCCAACGTGTTGTGTGGGCTGCGGGGAAACGGCTGGAAGTCCCCTGTGAAGAAGTTCAACTCCCACCTCGGCAGAACTTCAACCACATCCCAAAAGGGAGGTGGGGGACTTTGACCGAAGGGCATGTTCCGGGCCTCTATTGTTGAAGGCGTTGCCGACTGTGGCCCAAGGTGGTGGGCCGTAGGCGGCAATCCTAACCCAGGGACACCGGGGGTGGGGGAATGCCGCTGTTGAAGGAGTCCTAGGACTTTTTGTCCTGTGGGTCTCTGGAGGCAGCTGATAGGTAACCGCAGGCCAAGCGAACGCGCCGGTTGTGCCGAGGCAAAACTCGCATGGGAGGAGTTTGGAGAGGCCATGGAGAACGATTTGGGACAGCTCGGGAGATTCTGGTCCACCGCCCGCGCCTCAGGAGGGAAGCAGTGCAGTGTCAACACCGATATAGTGGGGATGGTGCGCTGCTGACCTACTGGACGTAGGGTGGGGTGGAGAGTCTCAAGACCTCAATCCCACTAACATGCCTCCAATGAGGAAGCAGAGCCTGGGGATTCTGAGGTGGCCTCCCATCTCTGGGACTGAAGTCACCAGGGTCAAAAACCCCTTGGCAGGGCCCGGGGTGGATGAGATGCCGAGTTCTTAGGCCTGATGTTGTAGGACGGGTTTGTGACACGCTCTGCAACATCGCATGAATGGGGAAGTGCTCTGGACTGGCAGACGGGTGGTGGTCCTTTTTGGGGACGGGGGGTGTGTTCCAACCATGGGGATCACACCTCAGCCCCCCTGGAAAGCCCCATTCGGGTTCTGGGGAGGGGTCCGCGGATAGTCAACCGATTCAGAGACATGGTGGTTGGCCCTGGTCGGAACAGTGGTTTCAGCTCTTCACCCAGCAGAGTCCTGGAGGGTGCAGGGTTTGCTCACCGGCTCCAGCGTTTGTGGACTTGGGCATTAACCGGCCCCTCGGGAATCTGGGGTGCTCCGGGATGGGGTACCGGACCCCTGATAGAGCTGTTCGGCCTGTACAACCGGTGTCAGAGCTTGGTCCGATTGCCGCAGAGTCGGCCCGTTCCTGAGAGTTGGACTCGCCAGGATGCCCTTTGTCACGATTCTGTTCATAACTTTTATGGACAAAATTTTTAGGCGCAGCCAGGGTGTTGAAGGGGTCCGCTTGGGGGACTCAGGATTGGGCCTGCTTTTTGCAGATGATGTTGTCCTGTTTGCTTCATCAGGCCGGATCTTCGGCCTCTCTGGATCGCCCAGCTGAGGTGAAGCGGCTGAGAGAATCAGCACCTCCAATCCGAGCATGGTCCCAGCCGGAAAAGGTGGAGTGCCTCTCAGGGTTGGGGGAGATCCGCCCCAAGTGGAGGGGCTCGTATCTCGGTCTTGTTCACGAAGTGAGAGAAGAATAGCGTAGATCGACAGGGGGATCGTGCAGCATCCGCAGTGATGCGGCTCTGCATCGGCTTCGTGGTGAAAAGGAGCTGAGCGTAGGCAAAGCTCTCAATTTCCGTGATCACACTCCTACCCCCACCATGGTCATGAGCTGGGGAGTGACCGAAAGAACGAGGACAATAGCGGTGAAATGGTTTCTCCGTAGGTGTCTGGCTTCCTTAAAGATAGGGTGAGAAGCTCAGTCATCCGGGGGGGGCTTCAGAGTAGAGCCGCTGCTCCTCCGCACGAGAGGAGTCTGATCAGGATGCCTCTGGACGCCTCCCTGGTGAGGTGTTCCGCACGCCCAACTGGGAAGACCCAGGACACGCTGAGGGACTATGTCTCCCGGGTTGGCCTGGGAGCCTTTGGGATTCTCCCGAAGAAGTGGCCGGGAGAGGGAAGTCTGGGCCTCTCTGCTTAGCTGCCCCCGACCACCCTCGGATAAGCGGAGAGGATGGACGAGAATATATATATATATATAAAATCAGCAAAACTCATCACTCACAACAGTGATAAAAAAATTACATTGACAATCATGTCATGTTATTTTAAAATATTTCCTTTCTTTCATTACCCTTTTAAAACACTACTTCCCAATGGGTATTCTAGTTTATTTATAATCCGCACAACAGCGTTGTGAAAGTGTTCAAAAAGCATTAAAATAAACACAATACAATCAATCATGCAAAGCAGATTTAAAAAAAACCAATTGTAAATCCACCATAATCCCATCAACACAATGAAAGAAGAAGAAAATAAGTAGGTCTTAAACCGACTTTTAAAACCTCGATCGAGGATGAAGACTGAGGGCAGAGAAAGACATTCCAAACCCTATGAGCAACAACTGAAAAAGCTCTGTCTCACCTAGACTTCAGCCGAGATCTTGGCACTCAAGGAGCATTCATCCAGATGACCCAGTGCTCTTGGTGGCACATAGGGTGAAGGAGGTCCAGATATAATTTTGGGCAGACCATGAAGGGTTTAAAACAAACAACAAGATTTTAAAATCAATCGCACTTCACCAGTAACCAGTGGAGAGAGGCTAAAATGGGGATGTGATCCCGCTTTCTCAACCCAATCAAAAATGTAGCTGCCGCGCTTTTAAACCAGCTGAAGGCGACAGGGCAGATTTTGGGACCCACATATAAGGAATTACAGTAATCTAGGTGAGATGAAATAAAGGATGAATGACTGTTTCAAGTCCTTCTGTATGAGAAAGATTTTAGTTTGAAATTTGTCACAGTTGGTAAAACTGGACTATTACCATGGAGATTTGTTTTCAAAACTTAGTGATGACTCAACATGATACCAGGTTCAAATCATTATGAATCATTAATGAAGGGGCCTAACTATTGCCCATTTAAACTGCTGGGTGTGGTAGGGCCAAAGATAAAGACTTGTTTCGTTTTAATTGCAAAAAAATTGTGTGCCATCCAATACTTAATATCCTCAAACATTTCAAAAAGCATTTCAATTTTATCCACTGTAATCTACCGAAAACATAACAGGTGTTTAAAAAGAATCAACAGCACCTCTAAAAGAAAAAAAGACAACATGACCTGGGGGCAGTACAACGGTAAAGACGACCCGAAATTTACATCAAACATTTCCACGCCAAATCACAATGTAAAAACCAAACTTGCGAGCCAAAATTTCCAGGTACCTCACACCTGGCATACAAAGTCTCCCTTCGGTTTGAGACTGGCAGCACCAGCGCCCAAAACAGTGCTACTGTTCCCGCTTTGGTTACCCTTTCTTTTCAGATAAACATCCCTGACGCTGCTTTATAAATAAAACCTATATGGTTAATTTATGTATTAGTTTAATGCACCTGATTTATTAAAGCGGATCATCGCTTTCCATATTACCTCCTGCACCCCCAGAGTATTTATATCACTGTATCTGAGTGGGGAATCAATGTAAAGACCTCGCAATTCAGAAACAGTTTCATCCGAAGAACTATAAACGTACTCAATCAGTCCATAGGGGCTCCTTTAGAATTGTTTGTACTTATAAGTACAATTACCTCACTGTAAACTTGCACTACAGTTATAAAACCCTGAACCATTTTATAAAGCAATTTTAATATGATGACTATATCTTTTTTGATGCAATGCAGAAAAATGTTTCTTTATTATAAGATCATTTCCTTAATTTAAATAATCTATTTAATAAAAACATCCAGGACCGCGTCCTGCTGGGCTTGTGCCCGTCACAGTTTCCCCCGCCTCTTGCTGTATTCTTGCTTGTGCTGGTAGCACTGGAAGGATAGAGGATATAATTATTAAACATTTCTAAAAAATATTTCAATTTCCTTAAAAGTTTTGAAGAATTGGGCCCTGCCAGATGGCTTAACGTTTTTTACAGAGTTTATTGTATGGCATTGGGGATTTTAGAAAGGACAGGAATTAGGGGTTATACATTTGAAAGAGACAGTACTGCTACAAAAAAGTATTTCATCAAAGGTCGACAATGGCGAGAAAAGTATCTTTTTTGAGACATGATCAATCACTCCCAAACCGGTTTTTCCCATGTTTAATAACATGATTTCTCCTATCATCATAAAAATTTGGTATCATGTAAAATCTCAGTATTTTAATTATTCAGGGGCCCGTAATTTCCAATGTAATTGATTGGTCCTTTAAGGAAGAAAGCCGGGAAGAAAAGGTAATGATTCATACAAAAGACACATTGAAGATAAAAACAAAACATTTAACGTGCCCCTTTTTCGAGGGTTTTGAGAAATCAGTAAAAAACCTTTTTTAAAATTTTAAGTTTTATGTTCTATTTTAATGAAAAAAATTTTAAAATTTAAAATTGGAAAATTTTAAAGATTAAAGTTGACTTTTCCCATGTTTTTTCCCCCACTGTGTCCTTTTTTTTTTTGTCTGTACCTAAAAAATTTTCATATGACACCCCGGGCGGTAGGGGGAAAAACCGGCCCAGGGGTGATTTGATACCCTGACAACTTTTTATTTGGGCGGTCCCCATTTTTGTGAACGGGTTTTCGAAGTTTTCCGACCCTGCCCTTTTAAAATTTCCCTTTTTGGGATTCAGTAATCCTCACTATATCCCCGACTTTGGGGGTTTCCCCTCTATCAGGGATTTTTTAAAGCAAAACCCAAAATAAAACGATTTTTGCCTTGGCGGTTTCCCGGGGGACAATGTGTCTTTTTTTCCTTTCAGGGGCCTTCCTGGGGGTTGGTTTTCCCGTTTGATTTTTTTAAAAGGGGCCCTTATTGGCGGATAAACCAAAACAAACCCCAATCAAAACCCCCAAGTTGGGTTTCCCCTGCGGGTGCAGTGTTAACGGGGAATTTCCCGCCCCCTCATTCCAGCATCAACGTTTTTTGCTTTTAAAGAGTTGTCCCTCTTTTGTGTTTATTTTTGGGCATAGTCAAGCCCTTCATTATTTCCAAAACGATTCTACTTTTTTAACTTATAAGTGCAAACGGAAGATGTTAATAAATTGCAAAAAAGGGAAAAAATTTTTGGGTTTGTTGAAGGCTCGATTCTTTTATTTAAAAAGGGGGGGGGAATATAAGATCTACGTTCCGGTGTCCTTTTTAAAGGGGAAAAAAGGTTGTGGGGGGATGTAATAAGGCACCATTTTGGATTAACCCCCTTTAGGGGTTTGCTTTAAGACCGCCAGAAGAAAAATTAAAAAGGGAGTGCTACAATTTTTCCTAAAAGGCCCTTCTTTTCGTTCCTTTGTTGGCAGTAAAATAAAAACTTTATTGTTATGGGGCAAGTCATCGGGTCATTGTTGGTGAGTAAACCCTAATTTAATTTTTTACTTAAATGTTTAGTACATTAATGCGGGTTTTTTGTCACTGTACACACATTTTACTGTTACCCTTTTTTTTGTATTTTTAAAAATATTTATTCTTTTGGGGGATTTTCCCCCCGAATGGCTGAAATTTATTTTTCCGGGAACCTCCCAAAATCTTTAAAATAATATTTAGGGTTTTTCTGTATATAAACAGTGTGTTTTTATACATAATTTTAATAAATCTTACCTAATATCCTAAGAGGAAAAACAAAGGGATTATGCTGTTTTAACCCCCGGGGGAAAATTTATAAACAGGGGGGAGAGTTTATAAGGGCTTAAAAAATATAAAAATAAAAATAGGGAAAAATTGGTTTTCTTTGGCCCCCTTTTTAATTCCCTGGGGGGGGAAAGCAAGGGTTACATCGGGGAAAAATTTTTCTGTATATCACTTGTTTAAATAACCCAAAAAGTATGTTTTTTTTCCGGGTTTCCCCCTTGCTATTTGGGACGAAATTCTTCTATTTTTTCCCCCGTGCTTTTTCCCCTTGTCTTTTAAATAGGTAGAGCTTTAAAGGGCTATTTATATTGATTTGCCAAATTTAAAAAAGGGGTAATTAAGGGAGGAGTTGGGCGGAAGCAGCCGGGAAATTTTTTCCCCGTTTACTGGGGGTTTATGTAAAGGGGAAAAACATGGGAAATTTTTTACGCATAGATTTTTCATCTAGATTTTTTTTGCGCATTCCCGCTTTTTGCTTACGCCCCCTGTTAAAAATGTGAGTTCTGCTTATTTTAAAAGGGGAGCCCCGGGTGTCCCGCCCAACCCCTAACTGTAAATGGATATCAGATCAAAAAATTATCCTTCCCCTCTTTTAAATATTTTTAAAACCATTAAGCTTTAACAGAAAAATCCAGCAACCGGTTTGAAACCACACAATTTGTTTTTGCTTATTCTTTCCAAACCCAAAATTACCTAAACATCACAGTAGCACAGCTGTTTTACATTGTCCAAAGGGGGTTAAAAAAACCTTTCTTTTCTATTAATTAAATTAATTTTAAATATAAAAAACTTAAAATCGCAAGGGGGGTTTTGGGATAAATAGTGTTTAAATGAGGCCCCCTTTTATTTTTTACCAGCACTTTAAGCACAAGGCAAAAAATCAAGCCACTTATTACCATTATAATAATTTTTAAATTTTAATACTTAAAAACAGATCCAACATTTAAAAATAAAATAAAGCTTTTTAAAAGGGAAAATCCCCTATTTTTTTTGTTACCTTAATGCAAAATTTTAAAAACCAAAAAAAAAAACTTAACAGAACATGTAAAGGGAATTTTAATTAAAAACCCCATGGAGATTTGCAAAACTTAGTGATGACCAACCCAATACCGGGGGAATTTATGAATCATTTGCCAAACCCCAATTTTATTTAAACTGCTGATGGGTGGGACCAAAGATAAAGACTTTTTTTTTAAATTCAAAAAAAATTTTTGGGCCATCCAATACTTAATATCCTAAAATTTAACAGCATTTCAATTTTATCCACTGAAATTTCACGAAAACATAACAGGTGTTTAAAAAAAATCAACAGCCCCTTAAAAAGAAAACAGACAAAACCTGGGGGTTTTTACAACGGGGGACGCAGGAAAAAAAACCTTTCCACGCCAAATCACAATGTAAAAACCAAACTTCACCCATTTTCCATGGCCCAAGGGCATACATTTCCCCCCCTTTTGGGACTGGCAGCACCCAGCCCAAAGCAGTGCATGTTCCCGCTTGGTTCCCCTTTTTTTTTTGATACATCCCTGAGGGTTTTATAAAAAAACCTATGGGTTAAATTTATTAGTTTAAAGCACCGAGTAATTAAACAGCGGATCATCGTTTTCCATATTACCCCATCAATTCAGAGTTTTATATCACATTGAGTGGGGAATCAATGTCAGACCTTGTTTCAGAAACAGTTTCATCCCAAGAACTATAAACGATTAACGTCCATGGGTGCCCTTTAGAATTGTTTGTACTATAAGTAAAATTACCCTACTGTAAACTTGCATACAGTTATAAAAACCTGAACCATTTTAAAAGTTAATTTTTAAATATGATGACTATATAAAAGGGATGAATAAAAATGTTTCTTATATTATACAGATAACACTTTCCTTTAATTTAAATAATCATATTAATTTAAAAAATCCCGGACAGGGGGAACGCTTAGCTAGGGGCTTGTGCCCCCCTAAAGATTGCTCCTGCCTCTTCGATTTTGCTTTTGGGAGAGAAGGATAGATGGAATAATTAAAAATGTAAAAAAGATATTTCAATTTTCCCTTTAAAATTTTTAAGAATTGATAAGTTTTAGATGGCAATTTTTAAAGAGTTATTGTATGGCTTTTATTGGAAAAAGGGAAAGGAATTAGGTTAGTACTTTTGAAAAGAGACAGTACTACAATAAAGTATTTCATAAAAGGGTCCTTTAAAGGGAAGATCTTTGGAGAATGACAATCAGCCCAAACCAGTTTAATAACATGATTTAACCCCCATCATCAGAAAAAGGACATGTATACCCAGAAATTTTCAGAGAGCTGTAAATCAAATGTAATTGATTGTGTCCGTCAAGGAAGAGAAAGCCAACCCTTTTCATACAAATTACTAAGATCAAATAAAAAAATTTAACGAATTTTATTAAGGGGAAGAAATCAGAAAATTTAAAACATTTTAAGATGAAGTTTATGATGTTCATTTTTAATGACAAAATAAACTACGAAATTAAAGGGGAAAATTCCAAGATTAAAGTTAATTTTTATTCTTTTTTCCCCACTGTGTGCCTTTTTTTTTTGCCCCCAATAAGTTTTCTTTTAAAAACCCCAGACGGGCACAACTGGCCTTTTCGGTGACTTGATATTGAAACTTTTACGGCAGTGCCCCTTTTGTGAACTTGATTTTGAGTTTTTCCGCACCTGTCCCCGACAATTTCCCCTTTTTTGATTCGTAATCCCTCATATATTTTGACCCGGGGGTTTCAATCGGTTTTTAAGAAAGCAAACAAATATATAACGCGATTTTCGCGGGCCCGGATTCTGCGACAATGTGCTTTTTCCTTGTAAAGCTTCCTGTTTTTTGCCCAGTGACAAAAAAGGGGGCGCATTCGGGGACGAGAAGCTAACCAACGGGGCACGAAGGGGGTTCCCGCCCCGGCAGTTTCTGGGAAGTCTCGTTTTACTCATTCAGCATCAACGGGCCCCCCCAAAAAAGTTGTGCCGGTTTTTTTGGATAGTCGCCCTTCAAGGCTCCAAAAAATCTGCTCGTTCAGGGGGGCCCCCGGGGAAACGGAAGATGTTAAATTCCGAAAAGGAAAAAGCTTTTATTTTTTGGGCCATTTTTTTTTTTGAGGGGAATATAAGATTAGGCCGCAGTGTCCTTTTTTAAACCCGGTGCAAAACGGGAAGGGGATTTGGCATATCTGGGTGGAATCTTTTAGGGGGTTTTATTTAAGACTGCCAGAAGAAGAACAACGGCGGCAACCCTTTGCCTGAAGAGGCCCTTTTAAAGGGGTGTAACGCCTCCCCTTTTTTGTGCAGAAAAAAAACCTTTTTATCGGCCAAAACGGGCAGGGGGGGAAAATAATTAATTTTCACTTACAGTTTTACATGTAATCTAACTTTTCATGTAAAATTTTTACTACTAATGGCGTAAAATTGGATGGGGAATCAAATTTTAAAAAAATTTAGTTTTACTGTATATAAACAGTGTGTTTATAAATAATTTTAAAATTTTACCTAAACTAAAAGAATACAAAAGGATTATGCTGTATAACTCAGGGAATATTTATAAAAGTGTGAGAGTTTAAAATTTAAAATATAAAAAAACCCAAAGAAACATAGGGTTTTTATCATTTTTTTTATCGGGGGGGTCGGGAACGAACCCCCGATCGAGGAAGGGGATTACAATACTGTTTTAAATAAAAATAGTAGTTTTTTTCCTTTTCTCCACTTTATTCGGAAATTTTTTATTTTCCCCTGATTTTTTTTAACATGAGGCTGAGCTTAAGGACTATTTATATTGATTTAATTAAAAAAGGGGAATTATGGGAGGAGTTGAGCGACAGCAGCCATGTTGCATTTTCACGCTGATGGGGTTTATGAGGGAAAAACATGGAAGTTTGCTTACCAAGATTTATGCATCTAGATTTTTCGGGGAAGACATTCCCGCTTTTTTGCACGCCATGTTAAAGTGGGTTTTAGACGGGATTGGGCAGAGGCCCTGGGGTGTCAGCTCCATATCTCAACTGTAAATGGGTATCAGATCAAAAAAATTATCCTCCATCTAAATTTTGCCATTAAGCTTTAACAGAAATCCACTGTACCCAGTGTTTGAACACAAAAATTTTTTTTTTGCTTATTTTTTCATCCAAATTCCCAAAAATAAGTAGCACAGCTGTTTATACATTTCAGCAGGATTAAACAATCCTTCGCTATTAAAAATTAAATTCAAATATAAACTAAAATCCGAGTGAAATACTGTATAATAGTGTTTAAAATGAGCAACCCTTATGTTGTATATTCTAGCACTTTAAGCAAAAAAAAACAAGTTTCCACTTATTCCATTATAATAATTTGAAATATTAGAATATTAAAAAAAGATCCAAACTTTTAAACAAAAATAAAGTTTTGAAAGGAAGATCCCCATATTTTCGACCTTTAATGCAACAAAAAAAAAAAAAAAACTTAACAGAACATGTAAAAGAAAAAACTCATTCAAAAGAAAAAAAAAAATTTTGGGGGGCATCCAAAAAATAAACCCTTTTTTACTCGTTTAATAAATATATGTCAGATTCCACCCGGGCCCAAAAATCAAAAATTTTTGCAAAAATTTTTATTGTAACCAATTTCAAAACCCTTTGAATGAAAAAAAAGTTCGGGGATCAAGTTTTTGATTAAAAGGTTTTAAAGTTTTTCAAGAAATTATTGAAAATTTATCAGTTTAGTAAAATAAATAAAATTGAAAACCTGGGAAACCCGATTTGCGACCCAAATTCAAATCATAAACCAATACAAGAAGATCTCGTGCTTGATAATCGATTAAAACAGTGCTTTCCCGTAACCGACAGAGCATGCCATTTATTCCAAAAGAATCAATTTTACACAACCATCTAGTTTTTTTCCCCAAATCACAAAATAAATCAGGCAACCGAGACCACAACTTTTCCCTGTCTCACGCTTAGTGTCCCTAAAAGGGTAGTCGAATTCAATTCATGTCTTTACCCGGGCTCCTGGGCGGGTCACTGCACAGATGAGTGCAAAGGGAAAAAACAAAAATTTAAAACAAAAAATGTTGAATTCAATTAATCATAAAAAAGAATAAATAAAATCCCCTGCATCAGACGACTGGCCCCCAAAAGCCCTTAAAAAAGAAAATTAATTTTCATTTGTCTAAGTTCAGAAGAGATTACCAAACTCAAAAGATTTCTCACTGTTATTTATCAAAAGGTATGTTTTTGCCCAATGCATAAACAGAAAGAGAGTTTCACATAAGGGAAAAATATGATTTTCATTGTTTTTCCAAAGAAAAGGAGGTCATATTTTCCCTTATGTTTGCCCCCTTCCAAAGATTTTAATTCCTTTTTTTCAAACCATTCCTTTTTTTTTTTTCCCAAAAAAAAATTTTTTTTGGGAAAAAACCCCTTTTGGGAAAGATGAGCGATTCCAAGTTAAACGGGGACCTTTCCCAAATGATTTGAGCACAGGTGAATGCGATTTTCCACACCCCAAAGCCTTCCCCCCCCAAAAAATCCGAATGTAGACAGATTTCTTTGCATGTTAAAAAATAACTTTGCTGGGTTGATTGATGGATTGATCTGCCCAAAAGAGTTTTTTTCGAACCCGTTCCTGTTGTAGGGGGCTTATCCGGAGCTAAGAAACTGGCCCCTTCCATTGACGAAAATTCACCTAATTTGTTGAATCGCCGAACCATGGCAAGAGTTTTCCAACGGGCCCTGAATTTTTTGGGACTGATGTCAACGCAATCAGCCCCTTTAACATTAAAAAAGTATGATCGCATGTCATTATGTTTGACAACATATACAGGGAGTCAATTTTTTCACATGAATCCAAAAAATGCAACTCTCTTGCTCCTGATATACTCTCCCCCAATCCCTTTTAATTGATTGACAACTTGACAACTTATGGCCAAATCCTGCTCTCGTTCAAAAAAAAAATGTCTTTTCTCCCATAAGAAAGGGGAACTGTAGCCAAATCATCAATATAATGTGGTGTGAACAGAGGGAAACCTTGGTGTTTAAAAAAATTTTTCCCTCAGTGTTGTTATAGTTGTGAATACGGGCACTTTTTTTTTATCACTTTGAGATGTTCCGGGTCAAAGTTAAGTTTTTTTGTTTCAAAGGGAAACAATTTATTTCTAATAGCCTACACGTCCTTTTTTTTTTTGACGGATCAGATAGGTCAGAAAATATGAGCCTAGGCGTTTTTTTTTTGAAAGGGGAAAAATAGGGGCTACCTCGATTCGTTAATTCAGCTTTTTTTGATGCCCCTTTTTGTTGCAAACTGCCCAAAAGAAAAAAAAAAAACAAAAAAACCTTTTTATGTTTTTCAATAAATTTGTTTGTGTTGGTTTTAAAATTTGTCATTAAGCGTTTCCACTAAAATGACTGGCCCTTTTCCTCTTTGGTTTGGCACTGGCCCAACGAATTTGTAATTTAAAGCCCTGCTTTAGGGTTTAAAGTAAAAAGGCAAATTAAGGGCAAATGGACACAACCAAAGAGCAACCTTTAATGGGGAAAATTTCCCCTCTTGTCCCAAGTCAAAGCTTTTTTAAAATTTATAAAGAAACAGGAACTCTAGCAAAAAAAATTTTTTGTAAGCCATAATAAAGGCCATTTTTCAAAGAAATGCAATATTCATTCAAAAGTTTTTCCAAAATACAAATACTGTATTCATTACAAATACAAGAATGATATCAAATAAAAAATTAAAACTATTAAACATGTCGCTTAAACAGTAATAAATGTGCAGCGTTACAAACAGTGTGTTGTAGATTTCTTGAAATATATTTGTTCTGGTGGTTAAACTGTCCGGAGAATGTTGTACAGGAAATAAAATACAAAATTTCGATAGGAGAGCCCAATGAAAAAAAAACAAACTTACAACAGGATACAATTAATCAAAAAAAGTGTACTCTTACATTCCATTAAAAAGGAGGAAAAAAAAAATCACATGAGAAGTGAGTGACCTTTTCTCTGGTATGAGCTGAATCCATATGTTTGTTCAAGGAACTTAATCTTCTCCTTATATAGAAAAGTTTAAAACAGATTTAAACTTTGAAGTTTTTTTCATCCTCTGTTTCCATGTTTATTTGAAAGCTAAATATCACAGCCTGTAAGGACACTACAGTGCATTTGCGGGCTTTTAGAAAGAGTCTATATATGAGACAACCCAAAAAATCGAAATAAATGCCAATGTAATGGTGTTTTGTATTTACATATTATAAATCACGTTAAAATTATGTTAAATAATTAAAACATAAGATACAATTGTTTCTGAATTACAAAACATACAAGAAGGAACCAACCATTTTATACTGTTAATTTCCAAACAAAATATTAAAATTCCTACATTAACCTTTCCAAAAAGGGTGATATATATTTGCATTCAATATTGCAGTCATTAACAGCTATATCACAGCTTCAGAAAGACAGTTTCTGTGGATTTTGCACCTTCCCCAAAACCCAACAATGACATGTTTCGGAGACTCAAAATTGGCCCTTTTAAGTATGAATGGGGATGTCAATACATGTATCCTATAAAAGACTGGCAACTGTCCAGGCTGGTTCCGCCCCATTTAACCCCCAAATGAGACGTCCTGGCCAGTTTTAATTCTAATTAATTTAATTTTTAAAATGAGCGAATCAAACTAAAATGTATATACATTAAACTTCAGTTGCCATGACAGCCCAAATTTTACTTCTTTCCTGGTTAATACTGTAGGAGCTGATATTTTTATTTTATTTTTTATTCTGGCAGAATTAGGAACACATGGGCTACTAAACAAAAATTGACAAGTTCTTTTAAAATTCCAGGCTGTAGATTATTTTAGGCTCTTTATTAAATCCTCATACTCTTTCAAGGATGCTTCGGTTTTAACCAGATCTCCACTCAGCATTATCTTCAAAGGACGTTGACCTGTGAGGTAACTCTGCATTCAAGTTTGACACATTAGGAACACTCTTTTCATGTTCAAGCTGCATCAGTGCAAGTAAAATTGTAATTAAGCAACAAACAGCTGAATGATGCAATGGATTGTTGGACAAAATTTTTTTTTATGAGTACAATTTGGTTTTTACTTTCTGTGATACAAATATAGGGGCTTTTCGCCAAAGATTTGATGTTGAGATTTGATAATTTACTCCTGCTTTTCTCAAAACAGTATAGGGTTCAATCCTCAAAAAATCCTTTTGAGATTTTGATGAATCTTGACGTTGTAGACCTCCCCAGTCTGAAAATACCATTTTGAATTATGTCTGTGTATTTAAACACAGCAAATGCCTTTTTTAGATTACACTTGGTGTTTACAATTTTGGGGAATTTCGGACTTTTCCTTTTTATATGCAGGGTAATTTTTTTG
>NW_024376939.1:0-16185 GCF_016835505.1 Polypterus senegalus | reverse complement strand
CATCCATTTTCTACCCGCTGAATCTGGAACACAGGTCACGGGGGTCTGCTGGAGCCAATCCCAGCAAACACAGGGCACAAGGCAGGAACCAATCCTGGGCAGGGTGCCAACCCACCTCAGCTGAATCATAAATTTAATGTAGAATTAACACAAATTAATTTAAAAAAAGATAGTGGCATAGTTTAAACTTAACCAATGAGCTTAAACTTTAACTATTAACAAAATACTACTTGAGCAAGTACAACCTGAATTTGAATACCTTCCTAAAAGGCAAGTTGAAAAGGAGACAGTAAGAGAACAAGGCCAATGTATTAATTATCAAATTGGCAAAGCATGACGCACTGACGTGTCAACGTAACAAATGAATCGAAATGACTGTTGACTTTGATTGCACTTCTAAAGACTGCTTTATCTGAAAGAATATATATCTCTTAAATGGGCATACACTAAAACTCCATGAATACTATCCCCAATTGTTCATTACCATTAACAACTTGATAATTATATTCTACACAAGTGTTTTTCAGCTGGTGCCCCAGGGCTAATATACTGTATATATTGTGACATGTGAGTCAATGTCTTCCACCCATAAGACATGGCTGAGTCCAAGTGCTTCAGGAAAACCAGCTTTGTTCAATTCAAAATAGGAACAATCAGGGTATTTATTGAAATGGGAGCTACCACTTCAATATACACAGACACAGCAAACAAGCAGTGATGTTATCAATTGTCCTAACCTGACTCCATTTTTCAGCTCTGGAACAGATAGTACTCCTTGTCCAGTCAGTCCAGCTGCTGTGGATCAGTGGCTGGGATGCAGTCATCCTGGAGGGCATGAGACGGAAAAGAAAAAAAAGGGCCAGGTCAGTGGCCGGATTGAAGTACTCCCTGCATCAACCATTGGCAGGTGGACGAGTTACGTGGTAAGGCTGCAGACTCATAGTTACCTTGATGGCATGGCGAATCTGCCGTTGTCTCACAAGTGGACACCTTGATGGATGCATCCCCCATGTTTCGGCACTGAATGGGGGTCTTAATGGTGCTTACATATATATATATCGTGATAGACGCTGGCAGCTCATCCCGGCCGACATATCCAGGACGCTAGATGGCGTCTCTCCCTGCAGCATAGAGGTGCCCCATTCCCAGAGGGCATCATGGGAGATGGAGTTTGATTCACAACCATGCTGGGTACCGTGGGTTTCACCCGTGTGAGGCTGCAGGAAGACGCGAGGATTTTTCTTTTCCCTATAGCCTGGAAGTACTTCCAAGTCACAGGGACGGAAAAACAGCAGTACATCCGGCTGGAGAAAAATACAACTCTTCATCTGACCCGGAAGTGCTATTAAATCACATGGACAGAATGACAGGAGCACTTCAGAGTCGAGGGCTATTTAAACGAAAGTTCGAGACCCAGCAAACTGGGCCGGAGTTGGGAGGGAGTGTGACACAGCTGCTGGGAGGAGAGGAGGAATATTATTGTAATTACTGAGTATTGATTTATTGTGTATTGTGGTGGAGGTGCTTGAAAAACACATTATATCAAAAAGAGAAGAAATTAAAATATTTCTAGTGCTTTTACCTGGTGTCTGGACATTTGTACGTGGGGGTTTGAGGAACGACAGCGCCCTCTAGTGTCACAATCTATACTAATAAAAGGCAGAACCCTCACTGACTGACAGACTCACTCACTCACTCATCACTAATTCTCCAACTTCCCGTGTGGGTGGAATGCTGAAATTTGGCAGGTTCATTCCTTACAGCTTCCTTACAAAAGTTGGGCAGGATTCATATCGAAATTCTACGCCTAATGGTCATAACTGGAAGGTATTTTCTCCATTAACTGTAATGGAGTTGAGCTGGAATGACGTGGGGGGCGGAGTTTTGTGTGACATCATCACGCCTCCCACGTAATCACGTGAACTGACTGTCAACGTAGTGCGTAGAAAACCAGGAAGACCTCCAAAAAGCGCTTAAGAAAACATGCATTTTATAATTGAGAAGGCAGCGAAACAATAAGAAGTGAGCGAGTGACATATACTACCATATTCATGACTGCTGCTACCTCGGAAAGAAAGCAAGGTGCAAACCTAAACTTTAAATTAAGTTCATAGACAGGCTGCCGCTGGCGCTTGTAATTTAGTGCCTGCCCATATAAGGCCGTCCAGCGCAATCCAATAGAAACACTGCCGCTAAATATTCATGGGTGAAGGACTGTGCTTATGCAGAGGAAGATGAGATGGTCAGGGTGGTGTTTGGCACAAACTCAGCTAAACTCACGAGAGAAACTTTTAAGTGCCGGGTCTTAGCTAACATTAAATACAGCCGTGGACATCACATCGAGATGGCACCAGCACAGCTGGGAACCTTCGATGCAAGAACACCAAGCGCTCAAGTGAACTGACGCAGTGCACAGATAAAAGCAACAGTTCCAAAGAGTGCTGAACAAAAAACGAATTACACAATTGAGAAGGCAGCAAAAAATATGAAGCGTCTGATACATACAGTACAAGCATATTTATAAGTGCAGCTACTGCGGAAACAAAGCACACGGTGGAAAAAGTGAATGTCCCGCTAAAGGAAGACAGTGTAAAAAAAAAAACCCGTGCATGCAGTGTATCACATCTCAGATAAAGAAGAAGACGAGCTGTTTATTGATGCAGTAAGAAATGAATCGATGAATGAAACCTCTTATCTTTACAACGATTGACAAACACGGAATGTAACTTGAACACATCCTACAAATACGAACCTGATTGAAACAAATAATGATAATCAAATCCTTGATGACAGCAACACTCATAACACAAAACAATTACTGTATATTGACAATCATGTTACGTTATTTTTAAAATGTTCCCTTTTCTTTTTCATAACTTCTTTAACACACTACTTTTCCGCTGTGAATATATATATATACCCCGATCTACATACTCTCAAATAGACAAGCCACACGCTGTGGTGCACTGGTAGAGGCTTCACCTCTAGCGCCGACATCCGAGGTTCGATTCCCGAGAATAGATGCACTGAGTATATATATGCACGCTTCCCGATTCATTTTACCCTCACATCTCCTTGGTTTGGGACGTATGAAAAAATATGCGGTTAACGCAGAATCATGTTACTTTATTTTTAAAATGTTTATTTTTCTTAGCACAAGCACAGCTGAGAAGCTTCGATGCATGTACTCCATAACGCGTTAAAAAAATAACGCATTTAATCACACTTTCAATTCCAAGCAAACGGGAACTTTTGTCAATGCATGATTTCCTGGTACATCCATTACACTGATGCACACATCACAGCTACAAAAATGTTACAGTCGAATAAAGCTCGCTCCTACGACTGATCATTTCACTACCGAGCGGCCGTGATAAAAGCATGGTTTTGTGCACACTGAAAAGCAAGCAAAATTAGATGCATTACAGAAATCAGACTTTGTGGCTCTTACTGGGGATCATTGGACTTCCGTGACCGTTAGTAATTCTTTTTTTTTTTTTTTATTAATTTTATTACAATCAATACATAGCAATCAAGTTTTTACAAAAAAAGAATTATGCTAAGAACAGATCGATCCCCACCCTTGAGAGAGAGAGCAAGCCAAACGTGTAAAATTTAAGGCTTTAAAAATACCTAAATCAACAAATTCTCTGTGCTTTATAAATCATTTCAAAATATTACTGATTAGATCCTGCCATGTTTTGAAAAAGTCTGCACAGATCCTCTAACTGAGTATTTGATTTTTTCCAATTTTAAATAATATAACACATCAGTTTCCCACTGACTTAAAAGAGGAGAGTTTGGGTTCTTCCAGTTTATCAGAATAAGTCTGCGTGCCAACAGTGTAGTGAATGCAATCACAATTTGTTTGTCTTTCTCCACTTTAAGACCCTCTGGAAGAACCCCAAACACAGCTGTTAATGGGTTAGGAGGGATTGTGAGTCCAAGACTGTCTGAGAGGTAATTAAAATTTTTGTCCAGAATAATGTTAATTTGGAGCAGGCCCAGAACATGTGACCAGTGAGGCTGGGGCTTGGCTGCAACGCTCGCAGGTTGGATCATGCCCTGGAAACATTTTGAGAGTTTTAGTCGAGACAGATGTGCTCGATATATAATTTTGAGTTGTATAATTGTATGCTTTGCGCATATGGAGCTTGAGTGAATTCTCTGCATTGCTACTTTCCACTCCTTTTCTGATATATTAATTGAGAGGTCATTTTCCCAGTGTCCTCTTGGATCTTTGAAAGGAAGGGATTGTAAAAGGATTTTATATATTGTAGAGATGGAGTCTAACTCCTTGAAATTGAGCAATAATTTTTCCAGCGTGGATGAGGGTGCAAGATGAGGAAAATCTGGAAGGTTCTGTTTAACAAAGTTCCTGATTTGAAGATAGTGAAAGAAATTTGTAGCTGGAATGTTAAATTTGGAATGTAATTGTTCATAGGATGCAAAGACGTTGTCTATATAAAGATCTCTAAGCAAGTTAATTCCAAATTTTTCCAGATATTAAAACTGCATATGTTTGTGAGGGTTGAAAGAGGTGGTTCTTTGCAGGTGCCACAGAAAGAAGCTTCTCCGTCTTAAAATGCTTTCTACATTGGTTCCAGATTCTAAGTGAGTGGAGCACAATTGGGTTATTAGTGTATTGCCGATAACGTGTGTTATTTGGAGCACAAAGCAAGGAATACAAAGAAGTACTGCAGGATTTTACTTCTATTGCGGTCCATGCCTGTGTATGTTCTTCTATTTGTGTCCAGGTTCTTATCGACTGTATATTTGCCCAGTAATAAAACTGGAAGTTAGGTAGAGCCATGCCACCTTCTGCCTTTTGTCTTTGTAGGGTCGCTCTTTTGATGCGTGGATGTTTAGAATTCCAAATAAATGAGGTTATTGTTGAATCTAATTGCTTAAAGAACGATTTATTAATGTATATTGGTATGTTTTGAAATAAAAAGGAGCTTAGGAAGAATATTCATCTTAACAGTGTTAATTCTTCCAGCTAGTGTGAGATGAAGGGTTGACCATCTATGCAAGTCTTGTTTAATTTTTTCCATGCAGACACGAAATTTTGTTGATAAAGAGCTTTATGTTTACTTGTGATGTTTACCCCGAGGTATTTAAACTGTTCTGCAATGATAAAAGGAAGGGTGTCTAATCTAATATTATATGCTTGAATTCACCGGAAAGAGTACACTTTTATTCAGATTAATTCTGAGACCAGAGAGCTTTTGAAATTCTGTGAGTGCTGCTAAGACTGCAGGCACAGAATTTTCTGGGTCCGATATATACAGTACCATGTCATCTGCATATAATGAGATTTTCTGTTCCAGTCCTTCTCTGCTAATCCCCTTTATCTGATCAGTATTTCGACAATGTATTGCCAGTGGTTCAATGGCAATTGCAAACAGCAGTGGTGACAAAGGGCATCCTTGTCTTGTGCCACGCTCTAGTTTAAAGTAGTCTGAGCAAATGTTATTGATGCAAACTGAAGCTTCTGGGTTAGTATACAGTAATTTAATCCATGCACAAATGTTCGGGCCAAACCCAAACTTCTCCAAAATAGTAAAAGGTATTTCCATTCAATCATGTCGAATGCTTTTCTGCATCCAATGATAATAATATTTCTGGGGTGTTTGATTTAGTTGGTGAGTATATTACATTAAACAGGCGTCGAAGATTTGAAGATAAGTGTCGGCCCCTAATAAATCCAGTTTGGTCTTGTGATATTACTGAGGGGAGCACTTTCTCCATCCTTCTAGCTATGATTTTAGAGAGTATTTTAACGTCGTTATTCAGAAGTGAAATTGGTCTGTATGATGCACATTGTAATAAGTCCTTATTTTGTTTTGGAAAGACAGTGATTAGTGCTTGGCGAAAGGTTTGTGGAAGAGATTGGTTATCTCTGGCTTCTGTAAATGTTGCTAATAGGAGGGAGCTAGCTGAGCGGAGAATTTCTTGTAAAACTCTGCAGGGTAGCCATCAGGGCCTGCTGCTTTTCCACCTTGGAGTGACTTTATAGCATCCAGTAATTCTGATAATGACAGAGGTTTATCGAGTTCCTCCACACTAATAGCGCCAATTTGTGGTATCTGTAATTTATCCAGAAATGCATTAGATTGTATATTGTCTTCTTTAAACTCAGTAGTATATAGGGATTTATAGTAGTCTCTAAAAGTGTACATTATATTTTTGTGTTCGATGATTTTATCTCCGTTAGTGTTAGTAATTACGAGATTGCGTATGCATCTTGCTTGTGAATTTGTTGCTAAAAGCTTATTAGCTTTCTCTCCATGTTCATAATAATGATGTCTGGATTTGTAAATTAGTTGTTCGGTTTCTTTAGTTGTCAAGAGGTTTAATTCTGAATGTAGAGCCTGCCTCCTCTTATGTAGAGTCTCGCTTGGTAGTCTGGCATGTTCTTCATCTATTTTAGTAATTTCGCTTTTATCTCTGCTACTTTCTTCGCTTCGGATTTATTTCTGTGGGAAAGATATGAGATAATCTGTCCTCTTAAGAAGGCCTTAAGAGTTTCCCAGAGTATTCCTGCAGAGATCTCAGGGATGTATTTGTCTCTAGAAAGAATTCAATTTGTTTGGATATAAATTCAGTACAATTCTCGCCAGCTAATAGAAGCGGATTGAGACGCCATCTGCGGGGTGAGTGTATGGGGCTTAGTAATTTCAGCTCCAAGATCATCGGAGCATGGTCTGAAATAACAATAGCATCGTATTTACAAGATTTAATCTTAGGCAAGAATTTATTATCTATAAAGAAGTAATCAATCCTTGAGTAGCAATGATGTACTGGTGAGTAGAAAGAATGTGTTCTTGAATTTGGGTTTAAAAACCTCCAGGGATCTGATAAGTTGTGATCAGTTATAAACTTTGTAATTATCTTTGCGGTGTTAGTTGCGTTCCCCTGTGGAGGAAGTCTTATCTAAAAGTGGATTTAGAACACAATTAAAGTCCCCAGCCATTATAAGTTTATGAGCGTTCAGATTAGGAATGGATGCAAATAAATTTTGTATAAATTCCTTATCATCAACATTAGGTGCATAAACATTTATCAAAATCATTTTACAGTTAGATAAGTCTCCCATGACCATCACATATCTCCCTTCAGGATCCAATACTACATCTGATGCTACAAATGGTACTGTTCTATGTATGAGACCGTTAGTAATTCTAATTACAAAATGTTCAATGATCACACTGTTTTAGCCTAATGTACAAAATAATTTTGGCTAATGTTACTCAGAGTTTAAAGAGTAAGCTGGTCAAATTACCTTTTATGTTTCTGACTTATTTTTTAAGAAGAAAACTGCACTTAATGTTGAAATTTTGGTTATTATTATTTAAAGACAATACTATTCTGCAAATGTACTTAAAGTACTTAAACTACCACTTTATTTTTAAGTCTGCCCAATTTTAACCAGGGATGATATTTTTGTTTCTGTTTTGAATTCAAATGCAGTTTAAAAGCTTTTTTTTCAGAAATTAAAACAGCTTCAGTTTACAATATTCATGTCCATGTCTATTATTTGATTCTGTCGCCCACTAAAACCCTTTTAAATTAAAAAAAAACATTTGCAATTTGGGGCAAATTTTCATGTGTGATTATATACGATTAATCAAGATTAATTATTACACAGCCTCTTATTAATTAGATTAATTTTTTTAATTGAGTCCCACCCCTAATATATATATGTAGATATATATGTAGATTTGTATATGTATGTATATGTATATATATATATATATACGATGTGTATATATATATATATATGTTTATATATGTGTGTGTGTGTGTCTGTGTGTATATATATATATATCCTCCTGGATATCTATACTGATATAGACTGGGTAATGTGTTAGGAGCGAAAGGATGCCACGTCGTTTGATGGAAATGAAAATGATCAACCTACAGAGCCCTGAATTCAAAGACACCCAAAAATCAGAGTGAAAAATTATGTGGCAGGCTAGTCCATTTTGCCAAAATTTGATTGCAGCAACTCAAAATTGTACGCAGCACTTTGTATGGCCCCTGTGTTCTTGTATACATGCCTGACAACATCGGTGCATGCTTCTAATGAGATGACAGATGGTGTTGTGGGGGATCTCTTCCCAGATCTGGACCAGGGCATCACTGAGCTCCTGGACAGTCTGAGGTGCAACCTGGTGGCATTGGATGGACCAAAACATAATGTCCCAGAGGTGTTCTATTGGATTTAGGTCAGTAAAGTGTGGTGGCCAGTCAATGGTATCAATTCCTTCATCCTCCAGGAACTGCCTGCATACTCTCACCACATGAGGCCAGGAATTGTCGTGCACCAGGAGCCACTGTACCAGCATAGGGTCTGACAATGGGTCCAAGGATTTCATCCTGATACCTAATGGCAGCCAAGGTGCCTTTGTCAAGCCTGTAGCGGTCTGTGTGACCCTCCATGGATATGCCTCCCCAGACAATCATTAACCCACCACCAAACTGCTCATGCTGAATGATGTTACAGGCAGCATAATGTTCTCCATGGCTTCTCCAGACCCTTTCACTTCTGTCACGTGCTCAGGGTGAACCTGCTCTCATCTGTAAAAAGCACGTGCCCTGCCAATTCTGGTATTCTATGGCGAATGCCAATCGAGCTGCATGCTGCTGGGCAGTGAGCTCAGGGCCCATTAGAGGACATGGGGCCCTTGGGTCACCCTCCTGAAGTCTTTCTGGTTGTTTGGTCAGAGACATTCACACCAGTGGCCTGCTGGAGGTCATTTTGTAGGGCTCTGGCAGTGCTCATCCTGTTCCTCCTTGCCCAAAGGAGCAGATACTGGTCCTGCTGATGGGTTATGGACCTTCTATGGCCCTCTCCAGCTCTCCTAGAGTAACTACTTGTCTCCTAGAATCTCCTCCATGCCCTTGAGACTGTGCAGGGAGACACAGCAAACCTTCTGGCAATGACACATATTGATATTGATGTGCCATCCTGGAGAAGTTGGACTACCTGTGCAACCTCTGTAGGGTCCAGGTATCGCCTCATGCTACCAGTAGTAACACTGACTGTAGCCAAATGCAAAACTAGTGAAGAAACAGTGAGAAAAGATGAGGGGGGAAAAATGTCAGTGGCCTCCACCTGTTAAACCATTCCTGTTTTGGGGTCATCTCATTGTTGCCCCTCTAGTGCATCAGTTGTTAATTTCATTAACACCACAGCAGCTGAAACTGATTAACAACCCCTCTGCAACAACTGACCAGATTAATATCCCATAAGTTTCATTGACTTTATGCTATACTCTGATTAAAAAGTGTTCCTTTAATTCTTTATATATATGCCAGCAACACTCATGACAATGACAAAACAATTACATTGTCAATCATGTTATGCTATTATTAAAATGTTTCCTTTTCTTTTTACTTCTCCGCTGCCAAGCGCGGGTATTTTGCTATATATATATATATTATATAGATAGATAGATATGACAACAATACTCATATCAATGACAAAACAATTACATTAACAATCATCTTACGTTATTTTTAAAATGTTTCCTTTTCTTTTTCATAACTTCTTTAACACACTACTTCTCCACGCGGGTATTCTCTAGCATATATATATATATATATATATATATATATATATATATATATATATATATATATATATATATATATATATATATATATATATATATATATACTAAGCAAAATACCCAAATGGTTTCAACATTAAGTGCAGTTTTCTTCTTAAAAAATAAGTCAGAAACATAAAAGGTAATTTGACCAGCTTACTCTTTAAACTTTTTTACACTACTTCTCTATGCTTGGTATTCTCTATATATATATATATATATATATATATATATATATATATATATATATACTAGCAAAATACCCAAGCTTAAAGCTTAGAAGTATGTATAAAGAAGTAATGAAAAAGGAAACATTTTGAAAATAGCGTAACATGATTGTCAATGTAATTGTTTTGTCACTATTATGAGTGTCGTGATATATATATATAGCAAAATACCAAGGTTAAGAATGATGTCATGTGTAAAGAAGTTATGAAAAGAAAAGGAAACATTTTAAAAATAATGTAACATGATTGTCAAAGTAATTGTTTTGTGTATTTGGCGGCAGTGTCCGCGAGTTGTTTTCGCAGCTGCATCAGAAAATGTACCACGACGCCTGACCGCCTCCTTTTTACTGTTTTCTCACAGCTTGGATTGCTGCTGTCATATATATACACACACACACATATAAATATATATACATACATACATACATACATACATACATACATACATACATACATATATATATATAGACATATATATATATAGATATATATATATATAGATATATATATATAGATATATATATATATACATATCTACATATCTATATACATATCTACATAAACACATATATATATTGTAATAAATAAAGAGTCTTTCAAAAATAGAAAAAGATTTGGGGATCGTCCCCATATATTGTCGTCAGACAAAGTGAAAAATGGTTGATTCAGAATGACTTTTCAGTACAGAATGAATGAATACATGGTAACAAAATGGCGTTTAAATAACAGATGGGATGATGGGAGAGGAAATGGTTGGCAGGAAGTGACGATTGAGGCGGGACCACGGAACCAACGCCATCGTGAGCAGACAGGAGTAGTTGAGTGTGGAACCGAAGTGATGTCATTGGATGGGAACCGGAAGTGATGTCATCGCGCCATTTTGGAACTGAAAATGGATGGGTTTATTTTTCTTCCAGTTTTCTGTAGGTAGAAAGAGATTCAGGTAAGTACCACGTGATAAATTCTTGTCTCGCGAGATTTCACTCACCTTTGGGCTCTTTGACTGCCTCCAACTCGCGCGTGTGTGACATGACCCCCCCCTCAGCCCAGACCCATCCGGTCGGGCGACCTGCACCGAGAGGTCGTGAATCCGGGAGAGAGCATCTGCGTTGGCCTGCAAGGAACCCTTACGATAAGTAACGCTAAAACGATATGGTTGGAGATCCAAAAACCACCTAGTGACACGAGGATTCGACTCCCGATGAAGGGACATCCACTGTAAGCGGCATGGTCTGTCACCAGAGTGAATTCCCGCCCCAATAGGTAGTACCTCAACGATGTAATAGCCCACTTAATCGCCAGGGCCTCTCGCTCCACCGCAGCATACTTCATCTCACGGTCCAGCAGTTTCCGCTCAGATACATAACGGGTGTTCAGCACCCTCGACACATTGGCTCAACACGGCACCCAATCCTGTGGCCGATGCATCGGTCTGGAGAATAAAAGGAAGAGAAAAATCAGGGGATTTTAATAAAGGTGCTGATGTAAGGGCCAATTTCAAGTCACAAAATGCTTTATCTACTGTATCATCCCATACCACTTTTATAGGTGCCCGTTTTTTGTCAAATTAGATAAGGGCGCAGCAATTTCTGAGAAATGTGGCACAAAGCGGATAGTAACCAGCTAATCCCAAAATGCCTGTACTTGCCGCTTATTTATCGGACGGGCCAATTTATGATGGCATCAATTTTAAGACATTGTGGTTTCACGACACCCCCACTAGGTAGCCCAAATATTTGGCTTCTCTTAATCCAAAGAAACATTTCTTTGGGTTAATACGAAGTCCTGCAGCTGCCAGTGTGGAAAGTACCGTTTTCACCTGCCATACATGATCCTTCCACGTGCTGGAATAGATGACAACGTCATCTAGGTAGGCGGCACAATAGGAATTGTGGGACCGTAGCAGTGTGTCTACCAGACGCTGAAAAGTAGCTGGCGCCCCGTGCAAACCAAAAGGAAGGACCGGTATTGCCAATGTCCGCTGGGAGTGCTAAATGCGTTTTTTCTTTTGCAGAATCCGTTAAAGGAATTTGCCAATACCCTTTGTCATGTCAAGGGTAGTTAGAATTGAGCTTCCTAGCCGATCGAGCAGATCATCCACTCGCGCATCGGATAATGCATCAAATTTGGAGACCCGATTGAGTCGTCGAAAGTCATTACAGAACCTCCAAGACCCATCGGGCTTAGAAACTAGAACAATTGGACTAGACCAAGGGCTATAGCTTTCTTGATAACCCCTAAATCCAGCATTCGCCTAATTTCCAATTCCACTTCCGCTTTTGCCTCCGGAGTCTGTAAGGTCTCTCCTGACAATCACTCCAGGGTCCGTAATAATATCGCGCAATCAACGCAGTACGCCCAGGTAATTCATCCACCACCTCGGGTACAGACAAGATAGCCTTTTCGAGATCTTGTCGCTGTTCTGGAGTCAAATTGGAACCAAAATTAAGTTTGGCACAGGACATAAAAAGTGAACTAGGCTGTCCGGAGGAGGGATCGGGTTCCCTTTCCTTCCACGGTTTCAGCAAATTAATATGGTATACTCTTCGGTCGACGATTAGGTTGTTTAACTAAATAGTCGGAGACCTTTCTTTCTTTAATTTCATACGGTCCTTGCCAATGAGCTAATAATTTATAATGAGAGGTTGGGACTAATACCATAACACGATCACCCTGGACAAATTCCCGAATGGTGGTGTTTCTATTATAATAACGTGACTGTGCTGCTTGCGCTTTTTCTAAATTCTCTTTTAGGATAGGTCTGATCTTCTCTAGTCTATCGCGTAATTGCGATATATTCAAGAATATTTGAAGTAGGGAGTACCTCCTCCTCCCATCCTTCTTTTAACATGTCCAAAAGCCCCCTGGGTTGCCTTCCGCATAATAATTCAAAAGGAGAAAATCCTGTTGAGGTTTGAGGGACTTCCCGATAGGCAAACAAAACGAGAGGAAGCAACTGATCCCAGTTTCTTCCGTCCTCGTTAACTACCTCGTAACATCTGTTTTAACGTCTGATTAAAACGCTCAACCAATCCATCAGTTTGGGGATGATAAACCGATGTTTTCAGATGTTTTATCCTGAGTAATTTGGCCACTTCCCTGAACGTTTCTGAAGTGAAAGGAGTCCCTTGATCTGTTAAGACCTCCTTGGGGATCCCAACACGCGCGAATATCCCTACTAATTCCCGTGCGATATTTTTGAATTAGCTGAGCACAACGGAACAGCTTCTGGAAAGCGAGTGGCATAATCTACTAGAACTAGAATATATTTAAAACCTTTAACGAGGGTTCTAATGGACCAACGAGATCAATACCAACTCGTTCAAACGGGATGTCAATCAGGGGAAGGGGAATAAGAGGAGCTTTAGACCTTCTGGGTATCTGGCGAAGTTGACTCCGGGCATGAAGTGCAAAATCGCCTGACCTCCTCATTAACTCCCGGCCAATAAAATCTGAGTTTTATCCTCTCCAAAGTTTTTTCGGAGCCTAAATGGGCTCCTAGAAGGTGGGCATGTGCTAATTCACATACCTTTCAAAAAGTACGTGGAATTAACAACAAAGCCCGACTTCACCCTCGTGTTCTGCCACTCTATATAATAAATCATTTTTAATTACAAAGAACGCATCGGTGGCATGGGATCTAGGTTTGTATAACCGTCAGTAGATACTACTGCATTTCTAGCATTTTTTAATGAATCGTCATTCCATTGTTCTCTTTTAAATGACGATGGAGTTAATAGGAACTGGGACGTTAAGTTTTGTATAGGATCTCTTTCGAGTTCAATGGGAGGGGCTACTGTCTCTACGTCTTCTCGCCGACTGTATCAGCTCCCTCAGAGGACGATGGGACATCAAAACTTTCGCACTGGGTACCCGTATGGATCCGTGCTACTGAGGGACACGGCGTGGAGGCAGTCGGAGCATTATTCTCCATCACTAAGCCCAAATTCTTATTAGATGCAGTTACGTTATTACGCTGTTAATTTTATTCCAATCTCTTCCTAATATGACTGGAAAAGGGGGATCGGGTAATACAGCCATAGCCATACTGGTTAATTTATGAGCTACTGATATTACACACCTGGCTGTTTATAATATTTAATATCCCCATGTATACATTTTAGACTGGTTTTCCCTTGAGTCCACTGTTGCGTAATATGATCGGGTAGCAACAATGGAAATGTTACTCCCGAATCAAACATTGCCCTTACCTTTCTGCCATTTATAATAACTGCACCTGTATATGGAAGAGACAGAGGATTAATCACTGTGGCACAGTACCTTTCTCCCCTTACTACCGAGCAATCCATAGGCTCGTAGGCACAGTTCGGGGACAGATGTCCGATCTCCCCACACTTGAAACAGCGAGGGGGACCGGCTAGTCTGTCCCTTCTACGAACGGCAGGTTCGGGAGTTTGTCGAGGGGGCTCAGGAGCTGCCCCACGTATCTGTTGGGTTCGGCGAGAGGACCTTTCCGACCGCCCTGATTTACAGGCTGCCCAATGACGCTCCGCTATTTGGATTAAGGTGTCCATATCTTCGTAACTGTGCTTTCTTACTTGTTGGGCGATGTGGTCAGGGAGGGCATGTACAAATGTCTCGCAGGCAAGGAGCTCAGCCATTTTGTGGGAGGAGTTGATGTCGGGCCGTAGCCAGCGACACACCTTGCCCCAGGCTTCAAAGCCCTGCGATCTTAACGGCCTTTCTGGATCGAATTGCCACTCCCTCCACTCTCTCGCCTGTTGTTCTGGTGAAACGCCGTAGCGTTTGAACACCTCCAATTTTAGCGCATCATAATTGGCGCCTGCTCCTCAGTTAAGTCGTAGTAAGCCCTCTGCGCTGTTCCCTTCAAATAGGGAGCCAGTAGGTACGCCCACTCCGACCGCGCCGCTGCCGCTTAGCGGTACGCTCAAAAATCAAAAAATAAGACTCAATGTCATCAGATTCAGTCAAGGGGGTTAACTGAATTGGCTGTGACCGAGCTACCTCCGTCCGTACACCAGCACGGGAACGAGCCTCGGCTTCCGCCAATTGGGTCCTGGTTTCCCCCATCTGAATTTTCAGAGTTTGTAGATCTCCCACAATTGTACTTAGTACAGCGTTGAGGTCCTGTTCTTCTGTCATGTTGAACAAGTATCCTGCCGGCTACGCCAATGTAATAAATAAAGAGTCTTTCAAAAATAGAAAAAGATTTGGGGATCGTCCCCATATATTGTCGTCCAGACAAAGTGAAAAATGGTTGATTCAGAATGACTTTTCAGTACAGAATGAATGAATACATGGTAACAAAATGGCGTTTAAATAACAGATGGGATGATGGGAGAGGAAATGGTTGGCAGGAAGTGGCGATTGGAGGCGGGACCACGGAACCAACGTCATCGTGAGCAGACAGGAGTAGTTGAGAGTGGAACCGGAAGTGATGTCATTGGATGGGAACCGGAAGTGATGTCATCGCGGCCATTTTGGAACTGAAAATGGATGGGTTTATTTTTCTTCCAGTTTTCTGTAGGTAGAAAGAGATTCAGGTAAGTACCACGTGATAAATTCTTGTCTCGCGAGATTTCACTCACCTTTGGGCTCTTTGACTGCCTCCAACTCGCACGTGTGTGACAATATATATATATACATACATACCTATCTACATCATATATTCACACACATACATACATACACACACACAAATTATATATATGTGTGTATGTATGTATGTGTGTGTGTGTGTGTGTGTGTGTGTATATATATATATACACATACATATACTTGTGTGTATGTTTGTATGTGTCTATATGTGTGTGTATAGCTTTGGTCACTGAGTGCAAGGGAAAACTAATGAAATATAGTCTATAAGTTATTAAACAGTAAAACATTAACGTTTTAAGAAGTACAGGTACATTGAAATTACATTTTCTATGTGAACGTTCAAATTTGTGCCTCGCCTCGCCTCGATTGTGAATCGTCTTAATATTATTTTGCCGTGGTGTAGAAAAGGGGTCCCGTGTTTGCACTTGTCTGGGCTATAGCGCAGGGGGAGGATGAAAAATTAAAAGTGCTCACTTTGACTTAAGGCAGAAGCGCAGTCAGCGTCTCAAAGGCGGCACAGCTATGCACGCTGGCTGCTCGACTTTTGCTGGGCAGGAGACCCCAGTTTGCAGACACGTTCATGATATCAAAAGTCTCAGCGCTCTTTGGAGGTCATTCATATATCTATACTAATAAAAGGCAAAGCCCTCACTCACTCACTGACTCACTCACTGACTCATCACTAATTCTCCAACTTCCCGTGTGGGTGGAAGGCTAAAATTTGGCAGGTTCATTCCTTACAGCTTCCTTACAAAAGTTGG
>NW_024376938.1:0-21860 GCF_016835505.1 Polypterus senegalus | reverse complement strand
GAATTGAAATCTTAAAAAATTTTTAAAAGCATCAAAATTACAACATTGTATATATTTTGAAATATAAATGATTAGTCAGTAATTTAAATGATGTAAAATCTATTAAATCATAACACTGTACTGTTTGTCATAGTTTAAAGAGTTGAATAAAATAGCGAAAGAGAATGGAATTGAATTGGATGTTCACGTAAGATTTACAGGCAAAAGAACAGCTGTGGTAATGTACTTTATGGATTAGGTAAGAAATGTGTCTGTGAGAGTGGGAAAAGATCAATTAAATATGTTTTATCAGCATCAATTTTTTTACATTTGTTTGAGTGCACTGGTTCGGCTTCAGTCTCCAGGTCCCACTGTAGTCAGGCAGGCCAAATGCAGCACAATTTCCCAGCCACAGGGCAGTGGGAAACAGTAAGACGGGGTCTAAGAATCCAAAATTAGTCCCCTGCACCCAGGTCACCACACCGAACAGGTTCTCGCCTCCGCAGCGCCTGGAAACTGAGAATAAAAAAGTCTTAATTGGCGATTCCATAGTGGGGAATGTTGAATCCAAACAATGTTAAACCAGCAGTTAATTTTAAATTCCTGGGCCAAGATTTTGTGCATAAAGGCCATTGGACTGTGTTGCACTGAAGTATCTACCTTATTGCTGCATGTGCACTAATGATATTTATTTACAGCAATCTGAGGTAAAAGGGAACTTCTTTCCTCTATGCACCAAAGCTAAAACAAAATGTGGAATTTAATTGTATCTGTCCCTTCCCAAGATTATTAGAGGGATGGATTTGCTTGCATTCTACTTTCACGCTTAGAAACCTGGTGTGCAAAAAAAGCAAGATTGTGAACAATTGGATGTTTTTTTGGAAAGGCCTGGATTTTTCAGAAGAGATGTTTTCACCCCTAACGGGAGGGATCTTATATCCAAAATATGGCAGTAAAACTGCCTGACTGATCAGAGCACCATCCGGTCAGTCATGTGATTAAATCACAGGCGTTGTTTATCCCACCTGTTATTTTCCGAAGCTGTTACCCATAATCCCTGTTGTGGGCATCCAGAATTTAGTCCCTTGATACAAAACCATAAATTTGATAACCAAAAAAAAAGTGTTATAATTAGACCAAGGGGTAAAACCAGAACCTACCAGGGATCGTAATAGAAATTTAATTCAAATTAAAACAAAAAATATATCAGCAGTTCAGAAAGAACCATGCAGTTTTAAATGCTGTTTATTGAACATTCGCTCTCTTTGGATAAAGCTGTTTTTGGTAAATGATATCATATTAAGTACAAAATCTGATCTGTGTCTTCTTCATGAAACCTGGCTTAGTAAATGTGACACTGTCACCTAGCTGAGGCGTCACCAGATGGATACCCGTTTCCCTTTATAAGTCTAGAGATTCTGGTCGGGGGGAGGCCTTGGGAAAAATTTTATTGGAACAAAATGAGGCATCATTTTTAAAAATTAAAACAGATTCCAAACAAATAGAAAGTAGGGCTACAGACCACCCGGGCATATTATTGTTCATGACTGAATTTAGTAACCTTCTGTCTGATTTGGCTATAAATTATGATCACGTAGTTCTGATGGGGATTTTAATGTACATTGATGTGAAACTGACACTTTTAGCAAATGTTTTACTTATTTGTTTTAAAATTTAGTAGGATTTTGCCGATTGTCAAAGGTCCAACTCATAATCATATCCATACATTAGATTTAATTATAACTTACAAAGTTGAAATTCAAAATTTAAATATTACCCATTAAATTTTTTTTTTTCCGACTTTTTAATTCCCTTTGTTTTAGTTTCCCATGAAAAAACTTTTGATTAAAAAAAGACAGTCACATCTAGTTTGTAATTCCCAAAATTTTTATAGGATACCTTGAGGGGGACGAGTGAATTGTGAAAACCTTTTAGATTTTTTAACACTGAAAAATGGAAAACTTTTGATTAGTAATATCACATTTTTTAAAATTTTAGATCTCACACGGGGCCCCTTTAAAACAAAAGGTAAAGCACGGCCCCCTTTTAAAGAAAAACTGGCTCTTAAATTAAGGTAAAAACTGGGCGAATAGAGAAAAAAAAAGCTAATGTATTTAAAATTTATGGACAGAGGGAAAAAATTAAAAAGGCCCTTTAAATTTCCTCAGAATACTATTCTACATTAATAAAGCAAAAAAAAAATTTAGGTTTTTTTTGAGAGTGGCTAAATTAACAAATGGGTTAAACTCAGGCAAAAACCAAAGTTTGGTAAGACTTTTGAACTTTTTTAAAGAGAAAAAAAAATAAACCCCAGATCTCAGCATCACAGTACAAGAAATACATTTTAGCAGACCCTGTCACATTGTTTTTAAACATTTTAATTTTTTAATCCAACTAAAAAAGGGGTTTTAAATTTTAATTAAAAAATAACCCATTTGACCCCTAGACCCAGTGCCAACAAAACAGAAAAAAGTAAAGATGTTTTGCAGCCCTATTTAACCGTATAAATAGTTCAACTGATGGCAACGATGGCCTAAAAGGCCAGTCCAAAACCCATTATTTAAAAACGCCCAAAACACATCCCCAAAAAACATAGGCCTTTTAAAATTTTAATTTTTTTTAAAAGAGAAAAAGTGTCCCAGTCACCAGTAACCCCCACGCTAAATTTATTTGAAAAACCCAGTCTGGTTTTTAGACTGGTCAGGGGTAAAAAACGACAACAGGGTTGTAAATGACATTCTGATACCCTCTGATGAAGGAACCCACTGTAATTATGTTGTTGGACTTAAGTGCAGCATTTGACACCATTGACATTCTTTTTTAAATGTTAGGTTGAAAAATTTTTACGGCCCCCGGGTGCCTTGGTTCAGTTCTTATTTATCAAATCGATTCAGTAAGATCAGAAATGTCTGCAGTACCCATCATTATACACAGAAGTTCAATATCGCCGCAGGGTCAGACTGGGGCCTTTACTGTTTTCCTTTACTCTTCCACTGATTCTCATTGGAAACATAGTTAATTTTTATTTATAGATGACACCCATTATATTTCATTTAAATCAAAAGTTTCTCCGAATGTTGTCTTTAATGTTTGTGTTAGGAATTAAAGGAATGGATGAATGGAACTACTTTCTTAAACAGATAAACGGGGATGTTAATTGTTGAGGGAAGTATCCAAAAAATATTTTTGCCATTTAACCAGTTGGGAAACCCATTTTAATTTTTCTAATCACCCCAATCAGGGGGTTTTCTTTGACCCAGATGTCATTTAAAGCGGAATTTCAAAGTCGCCAAAAAATGTTTTTCCCCTTTTTTAAAAAAATTTTGGGAAAATTAAGGCTTTTAAATAAAAGGGGTTGTGAGAAATTAATTCATGCATTTATCCTAGTAGGATTGACTACTGAATGGGGGGTTCACTTGTTCAAAGTTCTTTATACAGCCTCCAGTTAATCCAAAAAATTTTCTAAAATTTTTCAAAAAAGAAAATATGAACACAAACCCCCGTTTTTAAATTTTTACTGGCTCCCGTTAAATTTAGGGGATTTCAAAATCCTCCTTTTAAATAAAAACATTAAACGCCAAGGTCCGGGTTACTTGTCTGAACTTATCATGACTTTTAAAAACCCAAACGCTTAAGATCTCAAGATGCGGGCTGCTTAGGGTTAAGGATTAATAAAAAAAGTGGAGGTCTTTTTAGTTACAGGCCCCCAAACTTTTGGAATGGTCTTCCTGTTCCATAAAAGATGCCCCGGTTTGTTTTAAAACCCGCTGAAAATCATACCAGTTTAGCAAAACCGGTAGGCTGATTAATCCCCGACTGCATCTCTGTTTTGTTAGTCATTACACCAAAACAAAATAAAGATAAATATTTAATACCAACCCTCAAATTCTTTTCTTTTTTTCCACCCAAATGTGGCCATTGGCCCGCCCACCCAAAAGTTGTTTGCCCGCTTTTTCATCCCCTTGGGGGTCACAGGAATAATGGGAAAGAGGGGTCCCCTTTTATGGGGCAACGTTTCCCGTGGGATGGCAAAAGGAGATGAGCCAGTGGGGAGGGCTCCAGGCCCCTAAAAAAATCAAACCTAATTTTCATATCATCTCTTTAAACGGGTTTTAAAATTTTTTATTATATTTTAAGGGAAATTTTTCTGTTGTGTATATTTATTGTATTGACCCCTACTTTTTACACCCCTGCTGCCAACCTTTGGAAAAGGGGTCCTTTGAACGCCTTTCCCAGGTTTCTTATTTTTTCCACAAGGTTTTTTTTGGGAGTTTTTTCCTTTTTCTTCTCAGAGAGCGGTGGGGGCTTTAAAAAGGGAGGGGCCTTTAAACCCAGCGGACTTCCTGTGTGGGTTTTGGGGTTAAAAAAATAAACTGTATTGTATTGTATTGTATTGTACTGGTTCAAAATGGCTGCTGTTGCATCATCAGTGGATGCTACGCATTAATGGTGGTGAAGAGTCTCCACTCCCCAGGTCACTTTGAGTAGTGAAATGGCCCTATATAAATGTAAAGAATATTATTTTTGGGGCGCAGGGGTGGTGCAGTGGTAGCCCCGTGCTCGCAGTTAGGATTTCCCGGTTCGCTTCCTGGGCCCCTCCCTCATTGAGTTTGCATTTCCCCCCGTGTTCTGTGGGTTTCCTCCGGTGCTCCGGTTTCCTCCCACAATCCAAAGACATAGGTTCGTGGATTGGCGATTCTAAATTGGCCCTAGGGGTGGCTTGGTGTTTGGGTGTGTTTGTTTGTCCCTGGGGGTTGGCACCCTGCCCGGATTGTCCTGGTTGTGCCCTGTGTTGGCTGGGATTTCCAGCAGACCCGTGACCCCCTGTTCGGATGCAGCGGAGTGGAAAAAGGATGGATTATTATTATTATTACTTTTACGCCAAAATGTAAAATATAACTCATGTTGACAAGCTGCGTAAAAAAAAGATGAAAATTTAACAAAAGTCCAAACAGTGCACAAACTGATTTTAAAGATTGTAGGTGATCCTTGATGGAGATTTGAACCTGTCATTGTCAGGGTAGAACCTTAAATGCTCCTCATACCCTTTTCAGATGTTCATTGTTTGGTCTGAGGAGATTGGGCCGTTTTTCTGCAGAAAAATGACCGCATTCTGTGTACAATTTTCAGTGACTGGGCCTGCAAAATCCTTAAACTTTAAAGGTTTCATCTTCAACCACAGTTGTATTCTTTAAAATGGTAAAAAAATTGTTTTTATAAAAAAAAATAAACCCAAGCCGGGGTTTTTAAAATTTAGAAAAATATTTTTTCTTTTGCCCTTTTTAAGGGGTTAATTTGTTAACACTTAAAAATTGAATAAAGGTTCAATATTGGGGAAAAAATGAATAAATTCAAAATTTTAAAATCGTTAAAGGTGCAAACGTAAATACATGCAGCCCCCAACCGGGGGGGTTTGAAAAAGGCCAAAACCCAACTAATTTGGGGGATCCAAAGCCTGGGCCAAGGGAAAGAAACCATTTTGAGGACTTAGTAAAAAAACTTTTTGTTTTCGGGTCTTTCTAGCCTTAAAGGCAGAACATTTTATATCAATTAGATTCCCAAAAATGTCCGCCCGGGTGGGGACAATCAAAAAGAAATTTTTTTTTTATACTTTCCTATTTTTTCTAATCATGTCTTTCCCCTGCAGAATTTTCTTTTAAAACCCCTAGGAGCAAGAATTTTAATGAAGTCTTCCCCCAAAACCCCTTTAGAAACAGGGGCCGGGGTTTTCCCATTGACCCACCTCTTTCACAATATGTTTATTTCTTTCATTTTTTTAAATTTTTTAAATTTTTTATATTTTAACCTTTTATTTTTATGTTTCTCTTTAAATAAAAGAAATTTCAAATGCTCAGTTTTCCAAATTTTTTAATTTTAAAAGGGGTTTTTTTCCAAATTTTTAATTCCTTGTTAAAAATTTCAAAGGATTCTTTATTTTGCAAAATATTTTTTAAAAAAAAATTGTTTTTAAATTGTTAAAAACTTAAACTTCAATTAAGGTAAAAATCTCACCAAAAAAGAACTGAAATGAATGCCAAAAGTAGATGGAAAAGGGGCCCAGATGTTCCCTTGGGTCCGCCTCCCCAAATCTGCAACATTTTGGGAACATCTGAAGATTTTATTTAAAAAAAATGATGAATAAATTGAAAGGAAAAAAAAATGCTTAAAAACTAAATTTTAAAAATTAAAAAAAAAATTATGGGGGATAATAAATCGCTGGTATTTTTTAAAAGAGTCCATTAATGGTTATTAAGTTTGCCTTTTTTCAAAACTGGGTTCAAACCTCCCCTTTTATTTTCAATTCTTGCCCAGGGGCTTCAGGTCCTTTTTTCCCAAAATGGGGAATGGATGGAAAACCCCCAAGGGGGGTTTTCTTTCGGTTTGGGGAAGGGTAGGGGTTTTCACCCTGTTCAGGAATTATTCCGACTTGTCCCCAAAAAGGGGGCGGGAAATTTGAAATCAGGTACCCGACCAGTGGAAAAGCCAGAAAGGAAATTTCCAAAACAACGGGGTTGGGGGTTTAAAGCCTTTTAAAAAAAGTTTTGGGGGAGTTTCAGGTGCTGTCCCCTTGACGTTTAAGGCCCGACACTGTGATTGAAATAAGACTGGGTCATTTCAAAGTGTGGGCAAACTGAGAAACACATTTTTAAAAACAGAACATTTTCTTATTTTAGAAAATGTTAAAAAAGTGGGAAAATTTAGAATGTGGAAGAAAGTCCAAATATCAAAAAACATTTTCAAAAAAAGGTTCAACTTATATAATCGGGGTTTTTGATGTTATATATAATGGGGAAATTTTTTATATGAGAGGGGGAAGGAGAGAAGTCACTTGAAACGGGGAAAGACATGTACGAAAAAAAAAAAGATAAATATGGGGATCCTGGTGCACTGAAAAAGTACGGTTCTAAAGGACCCTGAACCTCCATTAATTGTAACAGCCAAAAGAGAAAAACCAATTTAATCAAGAACCCCCTTTCGACCCCCCCCACCCCCCAAGCCAAAGTAGTGAGTCCCTTTTTTGTTAATATTATACAGAAAAACACTTGGTTTGTTCGCGCGCGTTATTTGAGTCAGATCAGGGTTCAGGGTTTAAGCCGGAGTTTTTTCAGTCAAAGGTGTACACGGTTGATCTTTTTATTTTTTGCATGCTTTCCCCGTTTATTTAAATATCTGTCTTCCGCCCTTTTTTATTACGGTGCCTGTCTGTCTGCTGTCTGTTGTAGGTGCAGATCTTCAAAAAGGAAAAGTTCCCCGAATTGAGACCAATTGTTAAAAAAAATTTTAAAGGAGCACCCATGAAAAAATTTTAATTTAACTGAAGGGTTTCCAATTTTTAACTTTTTTGTCCGTTTGAGGTTAGCCTACTGGTTTGAGTCAGCAAACTACCGCCAGCCTGGCGTTGTATTGCCTTGAACCTTTTTTAAAAATGTTTATTTTTATGTTTGGGCTTCATGTTTTAAACTTATAGTTTTGCCAATTTTGTAAATTTTACTAAAAATGAAAACGTTTCTGTTTTAAAAAGTGTTTACACAGAATAGAAACGGAACACAAGGGGAAATTTTGTGTCCCAAAAATGAATAATGTTGGGGGGATGGGAAAAGGGGTGCTTGCAGTTGTTCTTTTGTGCACAAGGGCAAATGAGCTGGGGGAGGTGGAGGGGTTTTAATGTGAGTCGGGTCTACGTTTTTTTAAAGCTCTGAATTTAGGAAAGCCCCCGAATTGGCTGCACAGATTTAAATGACTGCGACAAAAAACCCCCCCAAGCCCAAAGCCTAAAACTTTCCAACTCTATAACTTGGGAAGGAGGCAAATAACGATTCAGGGCAACCAAGAATTGATTTGTTTTGGTACAGCCTGATTACAATCTCGGTCAAAGGGTTTAGGCAAAGGTATTCTAGTCTCCAAGACCGTTTATACCCACCCTTTTCTGTTAATTTTGACAGATACCCTTACCTAGCTCCAGGGCAGTCGGGTGAAAAAAAAGTTCCCAGGAACCAATGTTGATCGGACTTTTTGAGACATATAGATTGTCCTAATGGTGGGTGCCTGAAACCCAAAAAAGGCCCGCAACGTTAAAAGATGGACGGGCCCGCCCGGGATTTTTGCTACCACGAAAGAAAAAAAAGGGCAAGGCAACAAGATAACCCCTCCTTCCAGAAAGAAAATCCTCCCCAGGGAAATTTTATATTGAACCGCGAGGAGGGTTTAAAGATCCAAGATTTTCCCCAAGCCTTGGCTGAAACAACTGGGGTGAAAGTTTTGGGGGTATAACATTTTCCTACCTTTTTCCCAAAAACTGGGATTGAAAAAATTTGATGAACTTGGCCTTTAAATTCATGATGCTATAATGGTATTTTATGAAATGGATGAACACTCCATTCAAACCCCCCTCTTGCAAATGAGTTTTTTGGATAACCTTGACCCAAAGGTGTGTAAGAACCCTTGTGTAAATAGACCTTTAATATGTTTATTTTCAAACTTGTTTAAACAACAACAGTTGAACAACCAGAGTGCTAAATAAATGTTTCAAGTTGTTGTTGTTCATTGTTTTATCACCCAAAGAGCAGGTCGGAAAACATATTATAACCTGAGAATGCTGGGTCCTGAGGGGGAAAGAACCCTTAAAAAAGGCCCTTGGGTAAATATTAGTGATCAAGAGTTGTCCGGGGGTTATCCGCAAGCACCTACACAATACATAAACCGCAGAATCCATTTTAAAAGGGAAAAAGGTGATGTTTCAATACAGATGGCTGGCGATTGATTCAGGATATGAGAAAACCCGGGGCATAACCAAGGTTTAAGTTTTTTGACTTGTGTAGAATTTTTTTTAAAATGCCTGGGCCAGGGCCCGAAAAAAAAAATGGGGAAAGTAAAAGGGCGAGCTTTTAAAATTTTGAAAGGAGAGTTTTGGAAACTTCAGACCATAGCTGAAAGATTTTTAATCGGGGAATTTGGTTTTTTAAAAAACAGGGTAAAAATTTCACCACCGCAAATGAATTAAAGGTTTTGTGGGAGAGATTCAATCAACTTGAAGACCAAAATGTGGAGATATTTCAGCCCCCACCCAGTCCTATATGCAAGTACTACAGGAATTAGGAAAATTTTTAATTTAGCTACACCAAGGGGAAAAAATTCCCCCCCTTTAAATTTGCCCAATTATGGAAAGTCTTTTAAAAAATGCAGGTTACTATCCAAAAACCCAAAAGACCCAAATACAAAAAAGTTTTAAAGGGGGAGTGTTGAAACCCTATTTTTTCAATGGGGTATGAAAAACATTTTTAGACGAGGTTTCTGAATAGTCCAGAGGTATCCGCCGTCTAAAAATCAAAGATTATGAAAAAGACATTATAGGGGCCTTTAATGCTGAGTTCAAAAGATTCGAGGTCAAAATCTTCAGGATTGAAAAAAATTTTGGGGAAAAAAAAGAAAAAGCATTTTTGAATGGCTCGGGTGGCCCAACAAGTTTTTAAAAGTTGGACCCCCGAAACCAGCGACATTAAATACGGGAAACAAAATATATTTTTTGTGTGTTTTTAAGGAAAGAAAAAATTTTTTTGGTTTTACCCAGAAATATTTTGGGTGCCTTTTAATACCTTTTCCATTTTTCCCAAATTAGCTGCCCCAAGAACTACAGGGCAAAGTTGGACCACTGAAATTGTATCTGCACACCCAACACCCTAGCCCGGTAAGAATTTATCGGGTCCTGTGAAAAAGATTTTACACATTCCCGCAGGTATTACGGGAAAATTCCAAGATGAATGAATGAAAAGAAATTAAATCCCTCATACGGAAAAAAAATTGAGTTCCCCGCTTCCGGAAATTGGGGGAAAGATTTTATGTTGTAAACTCTGTAAAGGGGATAAAACCCTTTACATGTCGGGGGCATTTGGGGGATGATTCAAGACCCCATTGGAAAAAACCTTAGGCATTTTGAATGAGGCCCCCCTTACCCTGTGGATATCAGAGGGGGGTTTTACCCCTTTGGGGTTTCATAGCACATTGTGTCTCACCAAAGAGTGGGAGAAACGACCCTTTGGATATATTGAGGATGAGATGAACAAGATGCCCAAACAAATAACCTTTGGACAAGTTTTACACTAGTTCGGGTTAGAAGACCTAGTTTGATTTTGGGACCATTAAAAAAAGACGGATCAAAAAATTGGTTCCATTTTAGTTTGGGGTAGTCCAGTTAAATTTCAGACCTTGCTTAAAGGGATAAAAACTTCCCGGGAAAAACCCCTAGGCCCTTTTTTGGGGGAGATTGGGAAACCCCGTTTGGCAACGGGACTCTTTGGTTCCAAAATTTATGAAAGAAGGGCTGTTTAAAGAGTTTTGGCCCCCTCTTGAAAAGAAATCAAACCCATCCACATATTAAATCACCCCAAAAAATATTGTAAAAGAGGGGGTGATGGAGGCCATGTCTGGAGGATGACTAAAGGAATAAAAGAAAATCAAGAAGGTTTTGGGGCTGATGGTGATGGGGAAAATTTACGCATGGGGAACCCCCCCGGAAATCCACAGGCCCAAATTATAAAAAAACACCCCCGGGGCTTTTACATCATTTTTTTTTCCCCTCCACAAAGTCCGTCCCCACAAAAAAAAGAAATTGAAAACATTTTTTAAACAGGTTTTCCCGTCAGGGTTTTAAATTGGGGAAAGGCTGGACTTTTTTTACGGTTTTATACACGGGACTAGTGCAGAAATAAGCACCCGTTTTGGGGGAAACCCCCTTTCCCCATCTTATCTGAGGATGTGCCGATAGATTTTTGGGATTACTGGGAAGGGGAAGACTACTTCCTGAAAAAATGTTTCTACATGTCAGACCCAAAAAAATGCAAAATTTATCTTAACCCCAAAGCCACTCCCAAGGGTAGTTTTAAAAATACCCAAATAGCGGGTTTTAAATTAAAAGGTATGGACCCTTAAAAAAACCGTTTTAATACCAGAGTTCCAAGCCTTTACCCCCCGGGGAAATTTCGAGGGCTGCCCAACAGCAATGAAACTCTTTTTTTGCGGGGGCCACAAAGACAGGGTTTAAAATAACATAAAAAAAGCCGGGACATTTCCCGAAAAGGGTTTCAAAAAAAAAAACGGTTATAAATCCCGGGGTAAATTGGCCCCCTTTTTTTTTTTTTTTTTTTTTAATTTTTTTAATTTTTCCCCCCAAAATAAAAAAAACCAATTTTTAAAAATTTAAAAAAAAGAATAAGTTCAACCCACCCCAAAGAGAGAGAGCAAGGCAAACAACGTAAAATGTAAGGCTTGAAAACATAAAATTTTTTGAAAAAATAGAGATAACCCATTGGGACAAAGAAATACAGAAAAAATTTTTTTTCCCTTTCTGTGTTTTTTAAGGGGTTTTTAAAAAATTTTAAATATTAGATCCTGCCATGTTTTGAAAAAGTCTTGCTGACCCTTTTAACTGAATTTTTGATTTTTTTTTTAATTTTTAAAATATTAAACATGGGTTTTTCCCCATTGATTTAAAAAAGGGGGAGGGGTTTGGGTTCTTCCAGTTTAGCAGAATAAGTCCGTTTCCAAAAGTGTAGTGAATGAATCACAGTTTGTTTGTCTTTCCCCAAACCAAACCCCTGGAAAAACCCCCAAACCAGCTTTTGGGTTAGGGGGTTTGGAGACCAAAAATTGGTTAAAGGTAATTCAAAATTTTGGTCCAGAATGAGGTTTTTTGCGCGGCCCAGAAAGGGCCCCCAGTGGGGTTCCCCCCTTTTTGCAGCGTTCACGGGTTTGGGATCTCGCCCGGGGAAACTTTTTGGAGAGTTTTAGACGAGACAGATGTTTTATATAAAATTTTTGGGTTGAATAATTGTTTTTTTTTACTTTGGTTTTTCCGGGAAATTTTTTCCCCGGATCTTTTTCCCACCTTTCGATATATTAATTGGGGAGATTTTTTTTCCCAGTGTCCTTTTGGATCTTTGAAAGGGGGGGACTTGAAAATTTTATATTGCAAGGGGATGATGGTGCAAGATGGGGGAAAAATCGGAAGTTCTTTTAAAAAAACCTAATTTGAAGATAGTGAAAGAAATGTGTACCCGGAAGGATAAATTGGAGGTAATTTTTTTCCAGATATTAAAAACTGCATATGTTCACGAAGGTTGAAAGAGGTGGGGGTTTTGCAGAGGTTACAGAAAAAGTTTCTTCCTTAAAAAGCTTTTAGGTTCATACCAAGTGAGTGAAGCCCCAATTGGTTATTAGAAATTTTCCAAGGGGGGAAACCCCCAAAAAAAATCCCTTTTTTTCATTGAAAACCAAGCATGTGTATGTTCTTCTTTTTTGGTCCAGGTTTTTATCACTTGTATATTTAATGCCCAGTAATAAAACTGGAATTTTGGGGTAGAGCCCCCTTTTTTCCCTTTTTTTGTTTTTGGTGGGGTCGCTTTTTTTGATGCGGGATGTTTAAATTTCCCAAAAATAAATGGGGTTATTTTGGAATTTTTAAAAAAGGACATTGAGGGTTTTTGGGGATGTTTTAAATGGTTTTTGGGAAGTATTCATCAAAAAGGGAATTTTTCCACAGAAAAATAAAACCATCTATGGCCCCGTTTAAAATTTTTTTCCAAAGGACGTTTAAATTTTTGTTGATAAAGAGTTTTATGTTTATTTGTGATGTTTCCCCCTAGGTATTTAAACTGTTCTGTAAAAAAGGTATGAAACAAATTATATGCTTGAGAATTCACTAAAGAGACATTTTTATTCAAAGGGAGCTTCAGACCTTTTTAAAATTTTCGAATTTCTTAAGACTGCAAACAAATTTTGTTCTATATATAAGTATATCTTTCCCGCATATAGAGAAATTTTCTGTTCCAACCTTTCTGAAAAACCCTATTGATCAGTTTTTCCCGACTTTGTACCCCGGGTTCAATGGCGTTTGGGGTAAAAACAGGGGTGACAAGGGACATCCTTGTCTAGTACCACGTCTTATTTTAAATTTAGTCGGGAAAAAAAGTTTTGATAAAAACCCGAAGCTTCAAATGGTAAAAGAATTTGATCCATGCACAAATGTTCCCAAACCCAAATTTTTTCCAATGTAGAAAAAAAGGTTTCCCAACCAATCATGTCAAATGTTTTTTCCCTGTTAAAATAAAAATTTAAAAGTTTGGTATATTTTTAAAAAGGTTAGAAGATTTAAGATAAGTGTGGGCCCCTTGATAAATCCAGTTTGATTTTTTGGGGAAATTTTACTGGGGGAACCCCTTTCTCCTTTCTAGTTTGGGATCTTTGAGAGTATTTTAAGTCATTATTCAAAATGAAATTGGTCTGCATGATGCACAGTCCTTATTTTTTTTTGGGGAAAAAGGTGATTAGTGTTGGTTTAAAAAGGGTAGGGGGGAAAAGGAGTTTGATTGTCTGTTTTCATTAAAAGGAAATTAGAAGGGGAATTTTACTGAGGGAGAATTCTTTATAAAATTCTGCAGGGTAGCCATCACCCGCTCTTTTGTAAAGAAAAATTTTTGGCTGCAGGAAATTGGGGGCACATCCAACGTTTCACGCCCCCAAAATGCCAAGTACCAGTGGAAAGAGTGAATTTTTAAGTTCCCAGGCTGGCTGGGATACGAGTGCAAAAGAGGAGAACCTGTTCTTGTGTCAGCTGCCCAAATATGTGGGGCATAGGTGGTTTATTGCTGGCCCCCGGGTGCACCTTTTAGGGCGGGGAAACTAGGGGCCCAAAAGGGGGCCCGGGCGCTCCTTTCAGAAAATTTTTGGGGGGCCTTGTTGAACCCACAGACCCAAAAAAACTTCAATCCCCCCGAAGCCCCGGGGGAATCTGAGGACCGCTTTAAAAATCAGGGGAAATTTCCATCTAGCATTTGTTTTGAAAAAATATAACTTTACCCCCCAACCCACCCAAAAAACCCCACAACCCCAAAGTGGAATGTTATAATTAAATGTGCAGCAAAAATAAATACAAACCCCCCTTTGTCCCTTTCACTGAACACGGGAAAAAGATATGAAGAAAAAATTTTAACACAAATTTAAAGTCCAAAAAATTAAACTGAAGTTTATTAATGGAAGGACCTTTTTTTGGGTTTGGGAAATTGGGCCCTTTAATACAAAAGAAAGGTTGTTTTTCCCCTTTTTAAAAAGACAGAAAACAGTTTCACTGTGCTCTCCCATGTTCGTTGATCCTGAAACCCCCGGGGGGGGAAGGGTGGTAAGTGTAAATGTTTTTTCCATGGCAAAACATGGGGAAAATTCCCTATTTTTTTTACTTTTTCCCAAAGAAGGTCCGAGTTGAACCGGGTCCCCAATTTCTTTTTACCCGGATATAGAAATGGCCCAGAGGAGTTGATTGACATGGGCAATTTCCGAGGGGCCCCGGCCCGCCCTATCCCCCCTTTTTTTTCATTTCAGGGTACAAAAAAAATATTAAAAAGGGCCCAAAGTTTTTAAAAAACGGACCCCTAACACATTTAAGAGGTCCCTTCACTGGAAACCCCTTTCAAAGGGTTAAGAGGGGGGAAGCCTTTTTCCTGGGGAAGTTTCACCATGGCCACAGATCCCCGCAGCCTTTTCCCACCCCCAGTTGGGGACAATTACCTGGGCAAATTTAAAAAACTAGGTGGGGGCACAGTTAATTTTTAGAAAATCCACAAAAAACCGGGGCCCAGAGTTGTCCAAGGTTTCCGCCAGGATTTAGCTTTAAACAGCCGCTCAAAATAGCCAGCCCCCGCAGGTCACAACTGCAGCATTTTTCCCCCCACCTGCCCGGGAAACGACTAAAATTAGATTTTGGGTGGTTTTAAAGCTTCAACCCCTTTGGGGGGCAGGGTAAACCCCAAACCACAACCACAAAATTTATTTATATAAAATTTTAAAAAAAATGGTCAAAAATTTTTTACAAAAAGAAGAAAGAAAAATAAAAAACACAGTAAAAATAAGTCAAATTAATTTAAAATAAAAACGGGCCAGCCGGGCCCGGAAAAAAAAAAACCCCCGACGGCCCGAAAAAAAAAAAAAATTTCAGGTTTCCCGGCCATGAAAAACCCCCCAGTCCCCTTTTTATTTTACCCAACAAAAAATGAAAATCCCTTTTATTTGGGGGGTTTTCCCCGGAACCCTAGATGGAAAGGACGGGCCGATTCACAAACAGAACCCTTTTTGGAACCCCGCAGTTTTGTAAAAACCCTCAACACCACACCAGCTCCAAAATCCCCAACGCCTAACCCCATTGGCCTCTGCGGTTTTTTGACTTTTTGCGGAGATGAGGCTTTAATTGGTTTAAATGGGGGAACAGGGCCCCCGGGGGGCTGCAGAAAACCATGCCGTGGGGAGGGAATGGAGTCCTGTCTATTTCAGAGGAGAAATTTTTTTTTTTTTCCCGAGCATTTAACCCCCTTTTCCTTGGGGACATGAAAAAAAAAATTTTTACCGGGGTTAAGGAAATTTATGGTGTGAGGGGATTACAACAAAGGCTGGCCCATGGTCTCTTTTATTATTCCCTTTTTCCCGGGTTTAACAAAGTCCTACGGGTCAAGATTCCTGCTACCCCAAATTTCCCTCTGATAAAAAAAAGTTCCGTCCCGAAGAGTAAAAACCACACATGCAAAGAGAGAACATGGGGTTCAACACCCAAGGGGACCGGAGAAGGGGTCAAAAACACTAAATCAGAAGGGGAGAAGTTTGGGCCAAACATCTTTTTAAAACCCTCCTGTAAAAACCCCGGGGGGCTGAAATGATGGGGAACCCTTTTAAAATGGAACAAGTAAAAACGCTGAGCAGAGCAGAAATAAAGGAGCTAGAGGGCCCCCAGGGAAACATCTTTTTACAGTGGGAATTTTAAACCTTTTAAAAAACAATTTATGGGCTAATTACTTCGGAACCCATACCTCATATGAACAAATAAAAAAAATAAAAATTAAAATTTTTCAAACCCTTTTTTTTTTGGACATAATTGGGAAAGTAAAAAGGGGAATTCCTTTTAAATTTAGCCGCTTTAAAGACACAAAAAGTGTGATTTTCAGGGGAAAAATTAACTGCATTGTTAACAAAAAATGCTCCCCCGGGGTTTTTAAAAAAAAAAAGAAAAAAATACTTTATGCAGCAAACCTACTAGATGAAACTGCAGGAGGTTAAAAGGTGGTTTTAAAAAAAAGTAAGAACTTTTAATAATTATTGAAAATATTAGTAAACTGTGATGGCAGGTACAAAGTTCTTCAGGGTCCAAAAAGTAAATTTCCCTTATTAAACGTTTTGGGGTTTTTCTGTTTTAATAGAATTGAGCCCAAAACGTCCCAGGTATTAATTGTGTTTCTATGAGGGAGAGCTTGCTAATGAGACCTTTTCAAATATTCACAAAAAGGCCCGTCTAAAACAGAAACTGGGGTTTAATTGTGGGCATCAAACCCCAGACCCCCTTTAGTCGGCCCCCTTTTAGTTCCCCAAGCCCCCTGAGTGTCATTTAAAAGGGGCCAGCAGGGGGAGGAGGAAGGCCATTGCCCGGGCCCGCCTGGTCATCTGTTTTATTGAGGGGGAGGGGGATTAAAATGCAGGGAAAAGGGGAAACAAAATTAAGATTAAAAAAGGGAAAAATTTTCCCTGAAACAAAAATAAATAAAAAAAATGAAAAATGATTTTGTATCTTTTGACTCTTAAGAAAATCCCCAGGCCCGGGTTTAAAAATTTAAAGAATTTAAAACCCATCTGGGGTTTGGTTTTTTTTGTTTTAATTTGGGAAAACGAAAGTTAGATTTTTTATAATTCAAAACAAATTATTTTAAAAATTTATGATCAAAAAAAGAATTTTAGCAAATATGAAAAAGATTGTATTTTAAGAAATATGTCCAGGTATTCACTGCTAATATGAAAAAGGAGAAAAGGCACATATTTTAAAACAATTCAAAATTTACCCTTTTTTTTTTTTTTACCATTTACAGTAAACTTAAAACACTTAATAGTTTAATTTAAAAATTTTACACGCCCGGGTGATTTTAAATGCTTTTCTTTAAACCGGGAAAAAAGAAAAATTAAAGAATTGGGTTAACCCAAAAACTCAAATTCACTTAAAGAAAAGAAAATTCCCTGGGTGTGTGTGATTGGGCTGATCAGAAGAAAAATTTTTTATATTAATAGGGGGGCAGAAAAAAAAGCCCACCACTACTCCTAATGTTTTTTGGGGGTTTTTTTTTCAGACTTTTTTATATTTTACTGTCACTCACCTCCCCGTTTGTCTCTTTTTATCATACAGTTGATGCTCTTGAATGGCTTCTTTTTCAACTTTAAAAATTCGAAAAAACCAATCAAGTAATAAGGAAAAAAAAGTTTTTAAAATAAAACAATTATTTTAAGGGGAATGCCATACACCTCCTTCACAACGCCTTCCTGTTAAATTTTACTAAGACATAAAAGTGCTACATTTAAAGTGCAAAAAACCAAAACCACAGAAAAGTTTACCCAAAGCAAAGTATTTTGAGGGTAAAAAAAAAGGATGGCAGACAGCAAAAAGGACCAATGGATATTAAAAAACCCCATTATATATCACAGATACAAGGAACATCTGCAAGGCCTGAAAAAATTAACAATAAAGAACCCAAAATACCAGCAAGTTTCAATCAGGAAAAAAAAAGTCATGGGGACAAAGAAAAAACCCCCTAAAAAATCCCGGGGAGGAAAGGGTCAGAAGATTAGTCGATGGGGGATGAACAAAATTTAGAAAAGGAAAAAAAGAAAAGAAGATTTCCAAAAAACTGGGCGAGAAAAAACAAAAAACACGGGGAAAAAAAAGTAATAAAATCCATAAACTTGTTCCATAAAAAAGAAAAATTACTGTGGGGGAAAGAACCCCCAAATTTCAGTCCATTTTAACCTTTCCCTTGGGCCCTTTACTAGTCCCCCCCCTGACAATTTTGGGGATGTTTATACACTGAGGTTTTTCCATATTTCCTTGAAATTTTTTTAGGCGTCTCTGCTTTTGTGCTTTTAAACCCGGATGTTTTGGGTTTTTTCATTTCAGTTTTACCACTAAATTGAGTTCATCAAATCACAGATGTCTTCAAATTTTTTGTCAGAAGACCACCAGGGCCGGGGTTCCTCCCAGCTCCACAGTGGCCGTTGGGCCCCGAAGGTTTCCTTTTTCTCCCTGTCTGTTTCTTGGGTTTTTTTTCCCCAGTCACTTTGACCCTTTTTCCCCAGGGGCAGACATTAAATCCCGGCCCCGATGAGCTGAGGTTGTGCCCAGTGGGGCCTTTAACCCATCCCGTCCTGTGCTGCTTTAGAAAACCCCTGAACCTGTGTTTTTAAAAAGGGGTGGAAACCCTTTTGTTTTTGAGAGGCCCCCTTTTTAACAAAAAACACAACATATAATTTTAAAGGGGGGGTTATTTGAATTTTAAAATTTCCCAAAAAGTATTCCCCAGTTTTCTCTGTCAGTCTGACATTGTGCTGATTTCTTTTTCTCATTTTTTTTCCCTTTTTTTTCCCAAAACATCAACCCCCTTTGTATATGGAAATTTGAATTTTGAAGCAGTGCTTTACTGGGGATTTTTTTTTTTTTTTAAGACATTTGGGGGTATTTTCTAAAAAAAAAACAGTCTTTTTTTTGTACCCCATTTTTAAAGTTTTGCACCCAAATAGTTAAAATGAAAATAAAAAAAATTCTATTTCAATTTTTTTTTCAGCCCGAACAAAAAATGAAGCTAAAAAAAAAGTATAACGATTTCCACTTTTTCATTTTCATATTCAAATTTCCCATGCAAATAGTGTGGGGCACCCGGGGGGCTTTGCACCCTTTATTTCCCAAATTTTTTGTTTTTTTGGCAAAAGCCCCCTTTTTCGAAAAAGAATACACCTCACTTAATGTGTTTAATTTTTACAGGGTTTTAAACTTTTCACCCCCACAGAAGTGCAAAAAGAAAAATTTTCCCCAAAAACTGAAGTAGTTCTGGGGAAAAATTAAGGTTTTATTTTAACCAAAAATTTAAAACCAGAATAACCAAAGTTTTCGAGAAAACTTGTAAACCCGCCCACCCTTTAAAACTTTTTTTTTACCCCTTTTAGAAGGTTTTGTCTTGTAAATTTTCCATAAAACCCCAAAAAGGGGCCTGCATCCCATTTCCCTTTTTACTGTTTAGAAAAGGGGAAAAACCCTTCCCGGGTTAAGCCTTTTGGGATTGGAGGCAAGCTTAGAGTTTGGGTTTAAAAAAAAATTGGTTTTTGGAAAACATTTTCAATGTTTTGGGCAACAAAGATCTAGAAAATGTAGATGACAGAAATGTTGAACACATATCAAAAACAAACTTTTTCCGTTTTTTGATTTAAAGACAAAAATTTTTATAAGTTGTATAATGTGTGAAGACTGAAGTCCAAATATCAAATAAACACTTTCACAAAGGTACTAATATAACAGAACAAGTGAGCTTTATTCAAGACTTTAACTGAAGAATAATAATCTGTGTTAGTGTGGCTTGTTCAGCGGTAAGAAGTATAACTCATAATCAACAGGTCACGGTTTGGCCTGCCACGCACAAAATAAGTGTTTTGAGTAGTGAGCTGCTCTTATTGTTGCTATTATACAATAAAAACATATATGTGATTGAGTCTTTACAGCCAGTGTAAATGAATGGTACTTGAAAAGGTTAGTTTTAATTTTTATTTAGTTTTATTCTCTCAGTCACGTTAAACTCCCTTCTAATCTGACACTGCTTAGGTTTTCAAATCAAGATGTGCTATAGCAGAGGTAACCTGGATGAGGACGAGGGTTCTACATTGGAGAAAAAGAACAGAAGCCCTCCACACCCTCAAGACGTCCACCTCACATATAAGAACAAAGCAGCTGCACCAGGCTAAAAGCAAAAGATGGCATCATTTGATGCAACAAGACGTCCAACATCATCCTGCCAATTATTCTGCCACACGCGTGTACTTTAAAGAAAATGTATGGTTTACAGAGCTCAATGTATCATGCAAAAGTCCTGTTTGTGATTATGTTTTGTGATGGTCTTAATATAAAAAAATAATATGTTACTTATATAAAAGCCACATCAAATGTTATTTACCTATCTTCCTGCAGCGTAAAGTCACAAGTAAACTGCAGAGCTTCCTGTGTTTGATCGACATGGGCCTGTTGACACATGTTGTGAACTGAAGTGACTTAGCTGCAGGTGAAAGCTCCACATGTTGTTACAGTTCTGACTTTGTCCAAAATGGTTTCATAAGCTTTATGACCTTAGACTCGGAAATTCTTTTCTACTGTGGGGCGACTGGGACCTTTTCTTGAATAAGATCAAACAACTTGCATAGGGTGTGACTGTCATTCAGCATATTGGCTTACAAACATTTATAGAAATACAATGAATTTCCTCGGTTGGCTGGCACCCTGCAAGGGTTTGTTTCCTGCCTTGGCCCTGTGACCCTGTAGGTTAGGATATAGTGGGTTGATGATGGATGGATGGATGGATGGACAATGCATTACATTTATCATTCAACAGATAATTGTATCATGTGGCATATAAGAGAGACATATGAAGTAGTTCCTGTGTTTTCGTATCTTACATTTGGTAAAGAAAAATTAACGCTTGAAAGCTACTTAGGGTTAATAGCGACAAAGCCGTTTTGCTATAAAGGCAGTTATTCATGCAGGCATCTGTCATAAGACAGGGTGCAGTAAGCTGACCAAAACATTTCCAGTTTCTTAGGAATGCATCTATTTGACACAGGGAAGATAACCTTTCCTTCTTTGGTTGTGGGGATGGAATAGCATGCTGTTTGTCTTTGTCAGCACATTTATAGGACAAAGACACTGATGAAGAGGTGAGAACAGATTTAAGGTGGCCTGATTTACAGTTTTTTCATAGGCTTTGGTAATTCTAGTAGTTACTTCTAAAATGTGTAAGATGGAAGAAACATGATTTTGACAGTTTGTAGAAGGTGTGCTTTAAATGGCATGCTAGAGTCAAAGATAACTCCTAGATTGGGGGCATGATTCAATAAAATTAATAGGATTCCAACTGAGTTAAATGATGACAAAATATTTTGTGATCAGCGTCACTCCCTCAATAATTAACATCTGTGTTTTATCTGTTCTCATATAGGTGTATTACACCCAGAAAATTAAGAGCAGAGGCAATAGGCTGAACTGTATACACTTAATCCATACAAGATCATCAACAGGAAAATGTGTCATATGAAAAATTCATGGCGCCTGCTCTAATGAACTGGTTAAGATGATGGATGAGTAAAAGAATCCTTTAAACAAGTAGAATGATGTTTGAAATTGAACAGGAATGCATGGAGGAGCAGGTGCTCAACAACCACTGTTAGAATGCGTCATGATTGGATAGAATATGACACAAAGATGTAATCCCAAGGATAAATGAGTAGCCATCGGTTGAGCTCCAAGAAAGAAACCACCTCTGGAGTGGACCTCTGATCTATTCTAGAGGATGGAAATGCAACAGGATGCCCAGAAGGTTACTTCCTTAATCTAAAATTGATTCAAAGTATATTCAGTACTATTTCATAGTGGTATCAGTGCTGAGAGAAAATATTATTGAGGGCTCATGAAAGTACAAAGAACAACTGTGCAATTTCTAAGTTTCAAGGTAACACAAAACAGTATTACTTTGATGGCTGTGAATAAGGGACGATATCTTCACAGTTTATGAGTGTGGGAGGCTGAACCAAAATAATGGGTTGATTTTATGGAGGAAAGGAAATCAAATTAACTATCTTGCAAACCAAGCACACTGAGGATTGAAATGTACAATGGGTTGATGGATCATATAAAACAAGTGCATTTTACGCATTAGCACTGGGAGTTTATACACCCAATATCTACAATGAGGTCAACATATGATGCAAAACTATCAGGATGCATTTTCATTAGTGTGCAGATACGGGTCACCAGACCTTTATTTTCAATCATGTAA
>NW_024376937.1:0-6176 GCF_016835505.1 Polypterus senegalus | reverse complement strand
TTCATACCGACTTAGTATTTTGACATTTGATATCCTTCTGCTGTGAAACATTCTGACCTGTCATTGTTTGTACATGTCTTAAACAACTATTGTCATAACTGATAATTTCTGTACTATCTATATCTATTATTTATTATCTATTTATTATATCACATATCTGTTGACTATATTTATGTATCTAGATTGAAAATACATACATTGCATCAATGTTCATATTGCTAACTACATCAATATTGCTGCTACTTTTGTCTTGTCTTTGCACAATGTCTTGTTTGTTTTTTTAATTTTAAACCTAAATTTTTTGCACGCCATGGTGTTACACTATTGACCCTGAGCTTGAAATTTCGCCTATCTGTATACTTGTATATGGTTAAGATGACAATAATGTTTGACTTTGAGTTACCGTGGGTATGAGCTGTTAATGATCCTGTGGTGATCTGGTCTTAGGATGTATTTATAGTAAGAAGACTAGCTTGAGATTTAGTGCTGTTGCAATACCCCCCAATTACCTTAAAAAACCCTTTTTGAGCAAGTTTAAAGCACTTAGTACAGTGGGTAATTTTACAAAATAAATTTTGTAGACAGACTCAACATGAAAAACTACAGATATGCCAAAAAAAATGCGGAAAAGAATTACATTTATATTAGTACTAGCAAAATACCTGCGCTGCGCAGTGAAGAAGTAGTGTGTTAAAGAAGTAATGAAAAAGAAAAGGAAACATTTTGAAAATAACGTAACATGATTGTCAATGTAATTGTTTTGTCACTGCTGTGAGTAATGAGTGTTGCTGTCATATATATATACTAGCAGAATACCCGCGCTTCGCAGAGGAGAAGTAGTGTGTTAAAGAAGGTACAAAAAGAAAAGGAAAAATTTTTAAAATAACGGAACATGATTGTTAATGTAATTGTTTTGTCATTGATATGAGTGTTGTTCTCATATCTACCTATATATATATATATCTCTATCTATACTGTATATATATATATATATGTTTTTCCCTATATCTATCTATCTATCTATATATATATATATATATATATATATATATATATAAAAAATACCCGCTTAGCGGGAGAAGTAGTGTGTTAAAGAAGTTAGAAAAAAGAAAAGGAAACTTTTTAAAAAATAATGTAAATATGATTGTCAAAGTAATTGTTTTGTGTATTTGGTGGCAGCTACAAAGTTTTATCGCCTAGCTGCATCAGAAAAAGTACCACCACGCCTGACACACCTCCCTTTTTTCTGTTTCTACAGCTTGATTGTTGCTCATATATATACACACACACACACACACACATACATACATAATACATACATTTAATATATATAACATACAATATTTCTTTTATATATCAATATCTATATATACAATCTACATATACACATATATATATATATATATATTTAATACCATCAAAATATATTATACAATATTGTTACATACATAAAACACACACAAATTTATATATTGTGTATTAAAAGTATGTATGTATGTATGTGTGTGTGTGTGTATATATATATAACTAAATAGGGGGGTGTATATATATATATATATATAATCAAAAAGGGGGTGTGTGTATATATATATATATATATACACACATACATAAATATATATATACACATCATATACTTGTGTGTATGTTTGTATGTGTCTATATGTGTGTATAGCTTTTGGGCATGAGTGCAAGGGAAAAAAAATAATAAAATATAGTCTATAAGTTATTAAACAGTAAAACATTAACGTTTAAGAAGTACAGGTACATTGAGCACTACTGGAGGGGTTTTAATGGTAAACTACTTTTTAAAAAGACTGTAACACAACAGGTAAGTAACTAACAGCAGCTAAATGTATATGGATCATCTCTAGTAGATCCCTTTGAAAGGCCCTACACGACGCTGTGGTATAGAAATTACATTTCTTGTGAACGCTCAAATTTGTGCCTTTTGGTAATGTGCCCACGGCAATTAAAAAAAAATTAGTTTTGTGTCCTCTGCAGTGTTAAGAGAGAAAAGCTTTGGTTTGGGATAAAAGGAAAAAGGTGTAAAGAAAGGAAAAGGGTTCCCTTTTTTCTTTATATAGTATAGAAAATGTGTTCGCTGACGTTATGATTGCCTTTGGGACAGTCGCGGTGGGTCTTGTGTAGACTGGGAGACGCCCCCGCCATTAATCGGCTGTGATGGCATTTGTCAGTCCTCCACTGGGCGTTCTCATAATCCGCGCTGGGGACCTCATAATCGATATACCGGCAAAAAAGAAAGTGTAATCGCCTTTATTATTTTGCCGTGTGTAGAAAAGGGGTCCGGTTTGCACTTGTCTGGGCTATAGCGCAGGGGAGGAAGAAAAATTAGAAGTGCTCACTTTGACTTAAGGCAGAAGCGCAGTCCGCCTCAAAGGGCCGGAACAGCTTGCACCCCTGCTGGTTGCTCACTTTTGCTGGCAGGAGCCCCCGTTTGTACACACGCTCATGATATCAAAAAGTCTCAGCCTTTGGAGGTCATTCATATTATATATATAGCAAAATACGCACCCCGGAAGGAAAGAGTGTGTTAAAGGCAATGAAAAGAAAAGGAAACATTTTAATAATAACGTAAATGATTGACTTTGTCATGAGTGTTGTATCATATAATGCCTGCCTAAATAAATCCCCCCTCGCTCGCTTCCCTTTCTTTTTTCCGTTTATTTAATAAATGGCTAGTGGGAAAATTATAAAATGGAATGAGGATGGCTTTACCAAAATAATTATTGATGGCTAATCGATTATTCATAAGTTGAATTGGTGATCTGTTTTTCTGTGTTAACCTTATTTTTCATACTTCTTCTCAAACTAAGGTGGTCGAGGTAAAATGAATCGATCGCTGATCAAAGTAATCGGTGTACCAGGAAATCATGCATTGACAAAAGCTCCCTTTGCTTTGTAATGCAAAGTGTGATTAAATGCATTATTTTTAACGTTGCATGGAGCACATGCATCGAAGCTTTTCAGCTGTGCTTGTGCTAAGAAAAGGAAAGATTTTAAAAATAACGAATACCCCTTGTCAATGTAACCTTTTGTAAAATAGTGCCTGGAGGATTCAGTGTGGAGAAACTCTAGAGACAGGCGTGTATTAACCCTTTTGGATTTTTTTGTGAGTATTTGGGCAGTGTGGGCGGTTGTTGAAGACGGCGTTTGGAAGGAGCTCAGCCGGAGTTAAATGAGGTAAATGGGAGGGAGATGATGACGGACTCTCCAACCCGCCTTTAACTGTCAATCCCCACAAACACAGTCTCGAAATTTGCATAAGACACCCCTTCACCTACAATTTTAACTTAGTTACAAAGTGATCAAAACTCTGCTTATATCCTGCGCCCCTCATTAAACTTGTATCCCGGATTACCTGTGGGCATGTGAAACGCCAACGGTAGCCTATCTATGAACTTAATTTAAAGTTTAGGTTTACACCTTGCTTTCTTTTTCCGAGGTAGCAGCACTCATGAATATGGTAGTATATGTCACTCGCCGCTTCTTATTTTTTCTTGCCTTCTCAATTATATAATGCATGTTTTCTTAAGCACTTTTGGAGGTCTTCCTGGTTTTCTACGCCTGCGTTGACAGTCATTTCCCACGGATTACGTGGGAGTCGATGATGTCACACAAACTCCGCCTCCCACGTCTTTCCAGCTCAACTCCATTACAGTTAATGGAGAAAATACCTTCCAATTATGACCATTGGGCGTAGAATTTTAAATGAAACCTGCCCAACTTTTGTAAGTAAGCTGTAAGGAATGAGCCTGCCAAATTTCAGCCTTCTACCTACACGGAAGTTGGAGAATTAGTGATGAGTGAGTGAGTGAGGGTGAGTGAGGGCTTTTGCTTTTTATTAGTATATATATATATATATATATATATATATACACACCCCTCACACATAAACATATATATATACATATCCATACATATACATAGACACATACATACATACACACACATATATAGACACAAATACATATATATACAGCCCAACCTCGTTTATCAGGGTTAATCCGTTCCAGACTCTGCCGCGATAAATGAATTTCCTGAAGTAGGATTCTTTATTTATAAATCGAATATTTTCGAGTTAGACCATAGAAAACCTGTTTACGACCTTCTAAATACAGTAATCCCCCCTCGATCGCGGGGGGGTCTGGAACGCAAAAATCCGCGAAGTAGAAACCATATGTTTGTATGGTTATTTTTATATATTTTAAGCCCTTATAAACTCTCCCACACTGTTAACATTATTAGAGCCCTCTAGACATGAAATAACACCCTTTAGTCAAACGCTTAAACTGTGCTTCATTACAAGACAGAGATGGCAGTTCTTTCTCACAATTAAAAGAATGCAAACATATCTTATCTTCAAAGGAGCACCGTGAAGAGCAGATAATGTCAGAGAGAGCGCCGCTAAGAAAAAGCAAACAATCAAAAATCAATACGTGCTTTTAAGTATATAGAAGCACCGATAAAGCGGCATTTTGTAGAGGAGCGTCCATATCTTCTAGGCAAACAGCCACTGTAAACAGCTCCCTCTGCTACACCCCTCCGCCAGGCAGAGAGAGTGAGAGAGACAGAGAAGCAAACAAAACAAGCCCTACGCTGGAAACATATCTTATAGCATTGAGGAGTTTTACTTAATATGTAATACATGCTCTGATTGGGTAGCTTCTAAGCCATCCCAATAGGCCCCTTGTGGGAAATCAACTGGGCAATTAAACTAAGGAAGCATGCAACCTAAATTAAAAGATCCATTGTCCTCAGAAAGCTGAACCAGAGAAAATCCTGATATATATTTAGATGTGCTTACATTTAAAATCCGCGATAGAGTGAAGCGGTAGAAAGTCAAGCGATATAGCGAGGGATTACTGTATATACATACACACACACATATATAAACATATATATATATATATATACATACATATCTACATATATACATATACACACACACACACACACACACATATAGTATCCTCCTCGATGGGTTTGCTAGACCCCACGATAGGTGAAAATCGAGAAGTGAAACCATATGTTTGTATGGTTATTTTTATATATTTTAAGCCCTTATAAACTCTCCCACACTGTTTATAAATATTCCCGCAGTTATACAGCATAATCCCTTTGTATTCTCTTAGATATTAGGTAAGATTCATTGAAATGATGTATATAAACATACAGTAAAACCTAAACATTATTTTAAAGATATTGAGTGTCTCCGATATCACATATGTTTACAGCCATTACGATAGACGGCCACTAGCAATAAATACGCATAAATGCAAGAAAAATAGTATACAGTAAATGTGTGTACAGTGACACTAAACGTCACGACATGTACTAAGTACTGTAAGTAGAAAATTAATTATGGTTACTCACCAACAATGACACAAGGAGAGCGTTACAGCTCTTCCAAACGAAACCACTTCAGGAGATTGTGTAGCACTGCCGTTCTTCTTCTTCTGGCAGTCTTTAATCCATATCCCTAAAGCAGATTCCATCCAGACTACTGCCTTATTACATCCACTTACAACTTGTTTTGCACCCTGGTTAAAAGGACACTGCGGCCGTAGATCTTATATTTCTTTCCTACTTTTTAAATAAAAAGAATCGTAGCCTTCAACAAATCCAAGGCTTATCTTTTCGCAAACGGTAACATCTTCCGTTGGCGCTAGGCCGGCCCTGAAGCAGTAGCAGATCGTTTGGAGCCATAATGAGGGGCTTGACTATGCACAAAGATAACACAAAAGAGCACAACTCTTTACACAGAGAAACACGTGATGCTGAATGAGCGAGACGAGACTTCCTGGTTGACACTGCATACAGCAGGCAGGAACTTAACTGCATGCTCTGATTGGTTAGCTTCTCAGTCAGGAGAACTTAATTGCGTGTCTGATTGGTTAGCTTCAGTCATCCGCCAATAGCGTCTTTTGTATGAAATCAACGGGCAAACCAACTGAGAAAGCATGTACAGGAAGTAAAAAGACACATTGTCCGAGAACCGGGAGCGAAAATCCAGTATATATTTAGTTATGCTTTCATAAAAATCCGCGATAGAGTGAAACCGTGAAAGTCGAAGCGATATAGCGAGGATTACTGTATATATATATTATATATATATATCACATATACATACATACACTCTTGGATCGAGTAAC
>NW_024376936.1:0-24140 GCF_016835505.1 Polypterus senegalus | reverse complement strand
TTGGGGGAAGGGCTTTCAATTTCTTATACAATTTAAAATGTTTGATCTCAATCCCCTCCTCAATATCACTTACGAAAATCACCCCAATTTTTAAAGGACCGTTTATAAAATATTGTGAAAAAAATTTCCCCACTGGGGGCAAGTGTTAACACAGAGCCCCGGGTTGTATTTACCCCGGGTGAAAATGTAGGTTGAGCTGAAGTGAAGGGAGAAGGTTTCCCTTTGGGTGAGACATGTTTAGAAATTAAGCTCGTCGGTTTCCAGTGAGGGAGGGAAAAAGGGGAAATGGTTTCATTCAACACATGCAGTTATTTGCTATTTAAATATTCTCACAAAAAGGAAATGTTCTATGCAATAATATAATACTTTATAATATAGTAATATATTAATTTATAATATAGTAATACTATAAAAATTTTAAATAAAAATAATAATACTATAAAATAAAAATAATACCATCTTTTTTAATATAGTATATACAGTAAAATACTTTTCAAAAAAATTATTTTTTTTTTTTTCTTTTTGTATTTTTTTCTCTCCGGGAAACCTCATTCAAAAAGTATTTCCTTCTTGTTTACATTTCAGACATCACTTTGCATTTATGGAAAAACCAGTGTTTAAGTCAGTGGTTTTCCCCCCCAAAATTATTCCAGCTGTTATTTTTTTCTTTAAACCCACTACAGAAAACAAACCCCAAATTGAATTTTTTCATTTCTTAAAGGGCTTAAAGGGGTTTTAAAAATTTTGCTTTTCAAAGAATTTAAAACAACGTGATTCAGTGTTAAACTTTTTTTGTCGGGCGGGCAAACAAAATGAAATTTACACACAACTGACAAAAATAAAAATTAATAATTGGTGAATCGAAACAAATTAAAAAAGAAACAGAAGATAATAAAAAATCTGAAAATTTCCCTTATTTTATGAATTTCATTTAAAACAAAAACAATTTATTTAAAATTGTGGGTTTTGGGTGACCATCATCAAACCCAATGCCACCACCAAAAAAACCAAGAGCAGATCAACAGCAGGAAAAGTTTTGTCAGTACAATGTTTAAAAATTCAAAGGGGCGCCAATAATATTAGCCTCTGAAAAAAAATACAAATATTGTTTGTTACATAGTAATTCAGATACATCCCGTTAACCAATGGTATTTTAACTGAGGCCCATTGTCTTGGGAAATTTTGGAAAGGCGTGTAAAAGTTAGCTCTTCAATATATTTGCAGTCAAAATTATTTGTTCTCTTTTATTCGGTTCTATCCCCCTTGATCAAAGTCCAAAGCCCCTATGTGTCTGAATGGAATTCCCAAATTTTCCATGAGACCCATTCAGGAACCTTAGGGAAGCCGAAAGGGGGAACAATTAAAAAAATTTGATGTTGGTGAATGGCCAGTGGGGGCTGGGTTTTTGACCTTGGAACCTCAGATTTTGGTTTTTTTTTTTTTTTTCTAGCTTACTCTCTTTAGAACATAAAACATTCTGTATGGAAACTTTCTTTAATTATATCTTTGTATGTATCTGTTGGTAAAATATACCACTTAGTTTTTATATATTTAATGAAATTGACAAAACCTTGTGGATTTTGCGGTATGCTGACTTAACGTGTGCTTTTTAGGGGAAATTGGAGGATTCCACCAGGAGTATGAAGAAATCAGAAAATCGGAACACACATGCCACCCATGACGTTTTTTCTGATGACTCTAGAGGAGATAAAAAGATTGCCGGGGAACGGGCGCCATGATGGGCAATTATAAACCCAACCAAATGTACAAACTTTTTACAGCAAATATAATTTTAATTTTTGGATTCATGTCCAGCAATTTCCAGCTGGGTGATCGATCATGTTTCCAGGGCCTTTTTGCCCAAAATTGCCCCCCAAAAACCAAAATGCAACCCTGATTTTTTTTTGCAATCATAAAGGGGACAATTTTTTTTTTTGGTAAAAAAAACTACAATAAAAGGGGGGGATATTTGGGGCCCCCAAAAACCCTTAAAAAAATCGGGGGGCCCACAAGACCCAAAAAAAGACAAAAAAAAAGGGATTTTTGGGGCAGGGGGGGTCAGGATCCTGGGGTTTTCCAAAAGGGGGTCACAAACCCCGGTGGCACCCACCATCCCAAGTAGCAACGGGAAAGGGGAGGTTGGGGAGAAAAAGGGAGCGGATGCCCCTGGTCCTTCCCCCAATTTATTGCCCCCCAAATGGGTGAAACCCCCCACCCCAAACCGGCCCGCCCAAAGGGGTCGCCCAAAAGGCCCTGGGGGAACCCCCCCGATGAAAACCGGCTTTACGCGCAGGTCAAAAAACCCCCCGGGTGCCCCGGGATTCGACCCTTGTGGGGGGCCACCCACTGTGGGGTGCATTCCGTGAAAAGGGGAACTGCCCAACAGGTAGTATCAGCGGGGAAAAACCCCCTTTTAACCCAGACCCCCTCTCCCCCAGATACCGGGTCTCCGGCCCAACGCCGGCTCAGGCATGAGGGGGTGCCCACCCCATGGCGCTACCACGCCCAGGCCGGTCCGCCCGCCGGGAGGATAAAAGGGAAAAGTTACCCATAAAAACAGGTGTGGCGAAGGCCTGCTTTAAGTCACTAAATGCAGCGCCTTTTTTTCATCCCCCCACAAGCCCCTTTTTTTTAAAATTTGCCCTCAAAACGAAAAACCCGGGGCGTAACCCGGGTCCCCAAAAAAGGTTTGGACTTCCCTTGGTTCCCGGAGGGGCCTTTTCAGAATGGCATCAATTTTGGAGCACTGTGGCCCGGACCCGCCCACCAGGTAGTTTAAAATTTCTTCCAACCAAAAAGATTTCGGGTTTAAACCGACCCGGCCTCCCAAGGCCCGTTCGCGGACATGCTGTGGTTTTCCCTTTCCAGGGAATAGATGACCACATCACCCAGGTAGGGCACTTTTGATTGAGGCAAATTTTTGCCCACCAGCGCTAAAAGGTTGCGGGACCCCCCGTCCCAAAGGGAAAAACCGAACCATTTCCCTGGGGAAAACGCTTTTTTCCCCCCTGAGCCCCAAAGGAACCTGCCAGTCCCCTTTTGCCATGTCAAGTGTGGTCAGGTTTTGGGGCCCCCAAGCCTCCGGGGGGGTCGCCCACGGGCCATTGGATAAGATAAAATTTGGGAGACTTGATTCCCGCGGAAGTCTTGCAGAACCTCCAATTTCCGCCAGGTTCCCGAAGCACAAATGGGGCTGGCCCAGGACTTAATTTTCCTCAATCACACCTAGCCCCGCCCGGATCTCAAGCTCCACTTCACCTTTTTCCCCGAAGCGAAGGGGTTTGGGACAAAAACCCCCGGCTCTTCCAGTTGCCCCTAAAAGGGGTCCCCCCCGGGGTTCTACTGACTCCTCCCAACGGTCCGGAAACTTTTTCCCACTCCCCGTGTCTGGGACTTAAGCCCGGGCCCGGGTTAAGGTGGTGAGCAAAGTGGGGGGGGCTCGGAGGGGGGATGGGGGTCCCTGCCCTTCCACTTTTCAGCAGGTTCACGATAAACCCCCCCCTTTTGGCCGCGTTTGGGGTTGACTTCCCCCAAAAACCCCCCCAAGTCCCTTTTCCCTTAACCCGGGGGCCCCTGCCAGGGGGCAAGTTTGGATGGGAGGTGGCACTGGGACCGCCCGATCCCCCGGGCGGAACCCCCGAGGGCCTGTTGTAGTACCGGGCCCCCCCTGCTTGAGCCTCCTCCTGGATTTTTTAAGGACAGGAATTTTTTTCCAAACATCGCGAACCCGGGAATATTCCCAGTAGTTTGTGGGGGGAAGGTCTTTTCCCCGCCTTTCAAAATACTAATATCCCCCGGGTTGCCGCCGTATAGTGTTAAAAAGGGGAGAACCCGGGGGCTTTGGGACTTCCCGATGGGCAAAAAAGGGGGGAGGAATCCATTTCCCTTCCACCCCCGCTGCCCACCACGAGCATTTGCTTGAGGTTTGAAAAAACCTCTCTACTAATCCGGGGTTTGAGGATGAAAAGAGGTTTTAAATGCTTTTTTTTCAGTAATTCGTTCCTTAAACGTTCCCGAGGTGAAGGGGGCCCCCGGGGTCTGTCAAGACTTTTTGGGGATCCCCACGCCGGGCCCCCTAAAACCCTGCGATGGCTTTGAGGGAGCTGGAGCGCGGGAAAACCGGGAGGGGTAATCCCGGGACTAAAAAATTTGTGTCCTGGTGGGTCAGGGTCCAAGGTCACCCCATTCTGTAAGGAAAACAATTTAGTGGGAAAAGGAAAAGAGGGAGTCCTCCAGGAATTTTGAGTTGACCTCCGGCAGGGGGAAAGGGAACCTCCCCAATTTTGGCCCGGAGAAACGGAGCTTGATCCGCTCCAGAATTTTTTTTGGTTGGTGGCACCAGGGGGGGGCGGGGAAAACCCAGACCGCCGCCGGAAGGGAGGGGGACAGCAGCAGCCTCCTCCTGCCCCCCGCATTGTACAGGGAAAAGGGGGTATTAAAAAAGGGGCCTGTGGCATCGACGATTAGTCGCTGGCCATTGACAAGGACCACGAAAAAACTTCAGGGGGTATCATTCCATTGCCCCCCTAAAAAAGCGCGCTTTAAATTGGGAAAGCAACACGGAGGGTTTGCGCCCACCCACCGGGTTTTTTCCCCCCCCCGCGGGGGATGACGGTTAGCCCCGGCCGGGGTTGCCACGCAGTCAGGGGGGATCGCCCTCTCCGGGCTGATTAAAGGCAGGCACGAGAGGGGATTCCGTCCAAACAGGCCCAAAATTTAACCCCCGGGTTTGGTGTTCACCCCTGATTTTAGACCACCCCCCCAGTATCCCGGGTGGAGGATCAGGGAGGCCGGTGAGCTTTTTAACTGACCCCCCGTAATGATGACGCGCGGACCTGTACCAGCGGATGTCTCCGGGACACGGTTTACCCGGCTTAAAAATTTGACTGTTGCGGGCCGGGCGGGGGCAAAAAAATGTTGCTGCCGGGGGCAACAAACCTGGGGGTCCGTTGGAAACACCACGCCAGTATGTGGGACCCCAACGGGTTAGCCGGGCAACCCCTCCCCCCCTCCCCCTGCATTCCTCCCGCCCCGGTTTCCCCGCCCCCCTGAGCCAAAATCGGTTTTTGGGGGGGCTGGTCTTGGGAAAAACCCCCGGGTTTGACATGGGCGGTTCTGCTCCCAAATGTGAGGCCGCCCTTGGCCCATAAGCTCATGAGCTCAGCCATGTTCTTTAACCCCCCCAAACCGGGGGGTGGGCCCCGGGAAAAAGGGCCCCGGAGCAGAAGCCAAAAACCCGCTCTATTATTTGGGAGGCGGTTTTCAATGGGAGCCAATCCCCCATTTCCCATAAGACCAGGTTTTTTTTGTTGGGGCGTGGGGGCCCAACCCCCATTTTTTATTTTATTCACCCGCCGTCTGGGGGACCCTAGGTGGTAAATGGGGCTTTGTTTGGAGGGGGGCAGGCACTCTCCCCCAAAAGAGCATCGGTCCTTTTTTCCCCCCCCGGGCAGCCCCAATTTTTGGGGCCCCCCCCCCGCACCCCCGGCCACCCGGGTGGGTGTTATGGGTGGGGGGGACTTGGTCACGCCAACCCCGGGCACCCCCCCCGCCTGAATACCGGCCCCGCCCCCACCTGGGTATTTGCAGGTCCTGTCCCTCCTCCCGGGGCTTTTCCATCCCCGCCATTCCCCCACTGTCACAAACCCAGATTGACAGATAAAGAGTTAGCCCCCCCTATTTTGGGATCCGCTGAAAAGTTTTTCAAAAAATACAGAGATGAAGGACAACGAGTCCAAAAAAAACTAAAAAAACAAAGGAAAAGGGGAGGGTTTTGGGGGGGAAAAGGAAGTGAGGTCGAGGATCCGCCGTGGGGCTTCCCCCCTGGCTGGGGAGGTGACATCAGAGGGGCTGGGCTGGGGTGGCCGACTCCATTGGCTCAGTCCCGGGAAATGATGTCGGGGTCCCGGTGAAACCCCGGGATGGTCTACAGGCAAGGGAAAAAAGCCCGGGCCCCTGCCCACCCCGGGGATGCCTCCAACTTTCCCCTTTACTAAGCCCTTAGCTGCCTCCCATGGGACGGGTGACACAGGGTACAATGGGAGAACAAAATATAACAGCACCTCAACCTTGTTTTTTTTGATTGTAATAGGTAACTCTCCAAAGGAAAGGTGTGAATTTGGGCAGAACCCGAGTACAGGTGTCTGGTTGTGCACAAGATAGCAAAACACCGATTGGTTGAATATCTTAAAAAAATGGCCGGGTCGGTATCATATTTTTAGCAATATGTAAAGCAAGAGAAGGGTGGTTCCATCCAGCCTGAGGAATATTTAAAACCGAGAAGACCACACCAGAGAGTTGTGGACAACCCCCAAGTCTCCCCACTGCATTACCAAAAGGAAAAAAAAATGAAAAACCACCAGAAAACCCCCCAGCGAGTGGTTTAAGGGTGACAGAGAAATTTGGGGTCCCTGGGGTACAAAGTTGTACATGCCTGTTTTTAAAAAAAACTGAGGGGCCGGTTGCATTGCATTATTTATCATCAGGGGCAGGGGGGGTTGCCACGATATGGGGCATTTTTCCTTATAATCCCCGAAATAACATGTTGTTGGATTTAAAAAATGGGGGACAAAGCTGACCACCAGTTCCCTGTCAATTTAGATAAAAAGGAGCTGTATGAAAAAATTTTTCTGTGTCCCGAAAGCACCTTCAAAAAACAGACAGTGATGAGACCCAGATTACAGAAGGCAGTTTGGTTGTGTTCTGTTTCCTTTTTTGAGGACCTTCCCCTAATCTATTTTGCCCTTTTTTTCTGCGCCCAGGTAAAACCCAAGGAGAGGGACTGTAAGACTGTCCCAAAGGGAAACAAAAGCAATCTTCCCATACTCTTAACCCTTGACCTTTGAGTGAAAATGGAGATCTTCAGGTTTATTAACATCATTCTGAAATGAAATCCTTTAGTTATCCTTTTTTAAACTTGGGCCTTGTTTTCTTTTATTTTTAGGTAACCCAACAGCCGCCATATATGATTAGAAGTATTATCTATTATCTATCTATCTATCTATTATCTATCTATCTACCTATCTATCTATCTATCTATTTTTCACCCCTTTGTCCAGTTGATGTTGGTCACAAAGCTAGAACTTGTTTTTATAAGTATATTCTGTAGTATGTGAATTTCCCCTTGGGATTAATAAAGTATCTATCTTCTCTAATCTATCTGTCTATCTATCTATCTATCTTCTTTCTATCTATTATTCAAAACAAAAACCCCATTTAAAGTCACAACATCACACATTGGTACCAAAGAAAACTTATCTTGGTATTTTGCAAAAGTAGAGTGTTTTATCACAAAGCAGTTCTCCGGGGCAGGCACAGCAAAGGTGAATGAAAAATTCATCATTCACAGCTTAAGAATAGCATCCATACAGCTGTTACAAACACACATACACACATATGTTTTAAGATTTAAAGAAACAAAGGGCATCATGTGACAAACAAGGTTAGATCCTGCTTCTCTCTTGTATAGCACCAAATGGCACAGTGGCAGTTTTACGACTATGGGGAAAATTTAAACCTGATGTTTACATTGCATGAGTCTTTGATATTTCATGACTGCTTCTTTTTTTTTTGCACTGCACTGCACATTCACACTGTGTGGCTTTCTTTATTTCCTTTGTGTTTTAGTCGTTCCTTTTGCTCTAAAACATCTTTCAACTTAGTGCCAGCTGAGGTAAGTCAATTAGGCAGTGAAAGTGTGTGGGACCTTCTTGGGCACAGTGTAGAATCCGGGCACTGGGTGGCAAAGATGTAACTGAACGACCAGGAATGAGTGAAGGAGACTCAGACAAAAAACTATTTAAAACAGGGGTTATCCTTACTCAATCATGCCATGTCTATTTAAAAAAAAAAGGTATTAAAAATATTCATAAGTCCCAAAGGGCTAACCATATGAGAAAAATAGGCGGGCTGGTGTAGTAGTTAAGGCCATGGACTTCAAACCCTGAGGCTAGGTTCAAATTCCACTACTGACACTTGTGACCCCCAGCAATCCCCTTGACCTGCCTCTGCTCAACTGGAAAACAAAACAAATGTAAAAAATTGTATCATAAATGTTGTGGGTCGCCTTGGGTAAAGGTGTCAGCCAAATAAGTAAAACGATAAGTGCTGTATAGAATATTTACAGTGCCTCCATGCAAAAATGATGAAACAGAATGACTCTACAACAAAAAGACAGTTCATGAAGGACAGACGGAAGAATAATCAAAAAGAACAAAATTAAGCACATGGACACTAAAGTGGAAAAAATGAAAAAAGGCACTCTGAATCTAGAGCCCTTTCTACCCAAACTATTACAGGAACTTTACAACTACTACTTTAAGGTTCCAGGCGATCTTTACTACTAGACTAAGTAAATCAGTAGTGCAGATGTGCTAGTAAGCCAGAAGACCGGGGCCCCATGTATAAATGGTGCACTCACAGAAATGTGTGTAAGAACGTTTTCCACGTCAAATCGAGATGATAAAACCCACAACATTGTTCCTGCACGCTGTATATTTCTGAGGCTGGTGCACACTGGAAGGATGAAGGGTAGAACAATTAAATTACTATGAAGATATTTCAATGTTCCTTAAAAGCTTTGAAGAATCGTTGTTGTAAAGCTTACAGATGGGTTAACGCTATTACAGAGCTGATTGTGTGGCGATGGGTATTTGGGGAAAAAAATGGACAGGGAATTTGAGGATATTATGTTTGAAAGAGACAAGTACTTTCTACAATATTTTAAGGCACCAATCACAACCGTGTTCCCCTGTTTAATAACATGCTTTAACTCCTATCATCTGGAAAAAGATATCAGTACATTTAATATTTAATATTCAAGAGCTGAATATACGATGTAATGGATTCTGTGTCCTGTCGGAGAAAGAGAAAGAAAAAGCACTAGTGATTCACACACATAGACACATTGAAGATCAAATACAAAACAAAGCATTTAACTTTTACTTTAATTACGATGGGATTTGAGAAACTAGTAAATTAAACGATTTTGATAAGTTTATGTTCTACTTTAATGCAAAATAAACTACAGGATTAAAATGGATATTTGAGATTGAAGTTAACATTTGGGGCTTTTTTCCTACTCTGTCCTTTTTTTCTTTCTTTCCCATTAGCTTCCATATGACACCCCAGCGGTGGGCTCCCGCCTTTCACGGTGACTTTGATACGTAAAACCTTCTTTTTATTTAGGCACTGTCGACTTTGTGAACTTCAGCTTGTTTCTCAACACGCTTGTCACTGAAACAACTTCCTTTGTTGTTTTACCACTGTTTAAACCAACAAATAGTAAGTTTTTTTTGCCTCCCACTTGGTATTATGAATTTATATTTCTTTCCCCCTTGCTTTTGCAGCCCTTTTTTACAGAAAAATTGACTTAAGGGCTATTTATATTGATTTGCATATTCAAAAGCGAATTCTGGGAGGAGGGCAGGACAGAAGGGCGTGCACGATGTTAGTTTTCACACGTCGGGATTTATGGAGGGGGAAGACGCGGAAATTGAGACGCAAAATTCCTGCATCTGAAATTTTCTATGCGAAACCCCGTTCAGCTTTTGTGCTTACGTTGTTATAGTGCACATGCAGGCGTATGCTGAGGCCCGAGACCCCCGGCATTTCAGCCACCCAAACATAAACACGACCCCCCACAAGCCTTCCCAAACCCCCCATCCGCCAAGCCACTTTCCCCAAATGTTATTTCCAATTTTTTTTAGAAAATTTCTTTAAACTACCCTAACCCTGTTTCATGAACAAATTAAGTTCTCCATCTTCCTGCCTCGGTGAGGGGCACGACAACATTCAGTCAGAAACCTGACACTAGACAAATGGTTTCAGACAATGGCGCCATCTAGTTAGTCCGGTCATAGACCTCCAAACAACCTTAGGGCACGCTTGTGCTCAACGTCATAAAATTTGTGCCCAACCATGGTAACGAAAGAGCCTAAAACTGGCAACTAAAACTTTATTTCTCCACGTCTTTTCCCAATGCCGATAGCCAGGTGGCAATGTTACCTATTCTTTCCCCAGCCATGGAACTTGGCCTATCAAAATAGAAGGAACTGTATCTGTGACTGCAAATTCATGTTTTTAGCAGCTTTTTGACGTCATTGACATGGTCACAGTTTCAGGCTGGAGCCAGCTGTGATCAGTGAGTACATCTGATTGTGAATGATTTACTGTATTTAAAAATTCTTAAGGCAGGTAAAGTCAATTCTGTATATGTAAATGTGTTGCTGTGTCAAATCAACATGCACAATAGGTTGGGCTGGACCCCAAAATAAAAACCCTTTTGGGTGCAAGAATATCCAAAATAACTTTACAAAAGTTCATCTTAATAAAACATGTCTGTGTGTGGTCTGACTGTGTTTCCATCCAGTTACAATGTCTCTGGCACATCATAAATATTTTTTGTAATAAAATGTGTTTGCATTTTCATTTGGCATTCGTCTTTAAAGCCAGCGGTCTCGTGCATTCAGCTGAAGGAAAGCGCCAAGACCTATAAAATGGGAAAGATGACTTCAACACTTAACGTAAATTCTATCTGCTCTCTGCTCATCGAGTGCAGTTATATGTTGTGTGTCCTGCAGTATGTACAGTTCAGATTTTCTGGCGACAGTGCAGATAGCTTTACCTGCCAAAAGTGTTTAGTTAATTTAGATTGGTCGAAAATACGCAAATTGGAGGACCGCTTAGGAATCTGATAGCGATTAGGCAAAACGAAAATTGGATCGACTCGGTTTGTTTTTAACAACAGTTACTTTTGATTCTGTCTCCTCCAGGTCCCACTGTAGTCGTGTGCGACCAAATCCAGCACCAATTCAGCCACAGGGCGAGTGGGTAACATAAGGCGGGGTCTAAGAATCCAAATGTAGTCCCCCCGCAGGTCACCATTCGGACCCAGAACAGATTCTCAGCCTCCCCAGGCCTCGGAAACTGAGAATAATAAAGTGCTCATAATTGGCTTCCATGGGGGAATGTTGGGAAATTTCCCAAACATGTTAAACCAGCAGTTAATGTTAAAAATGCCTCGAGGGCTAAGATTTCTGGCATAAAGGCCGATTGGACCTGTCCGCGATGAAGTATCTACCTTATTGCTGCATGTCGGCACTAATGATATTTATTTACAGCAATCTGAGGTATTAAAGCGAACTTCATCTTTTATGCACCAAAGCTAAAACAAATGTCGAATTTAATTGTATCTGGTCCATTACTAAGATTATATAGAGGGATGATTTAAAAGCAGATTGCATTCCCTTCACTGCTGGCTAGAAACCTGGTTGCAAAAAAGCATAGCTTTTGTGAACAATTGGGATGTTTTTTTGGGAAAGGCCTGGATTTTTCAGAAGGATGGTCTTCATCCTAACTGGAGGATCTTATGTATTATCCCAAAATATGGCAGAAAAACTGCCTGGTTGACTGATTAGAGCACCACCCAGGCCGTAGTCATGGATCTTAAATCACGGCTGTTGTTTATCCCACCTGTTTTTTTCCCTTTAGCTGTTACCCATAATTCCTGTGTGGAGCATCCAGTAAATTTAGTCTGATAAAAACCCTTTAAATTAATTGTTTAACCAAAAAAAGGTGAAAATTAGACCAAGGATAAACCAGACCTTCACCGGGGCATCTGTAATAGAAATTTACTTCAAATTAAAAAAAAAAATATATCCAGTTCAGAAAGAAGCATGCAGTTTTAATGCTGTTTATTGAACATCGCCTCTTACACTAAAGCTTTTTTGGTAAATGATATAATATTAAATACAAAATCTGATCTTGTCTTCTCACTGAAACCCAGTAAATGTGACACTGTTCCCAGCTGAGGCGCCACCAGTTGGATACCTCCTCTAGTCTAGGATTCTGGTGGGAGGAGGCCTTGAATAATTCATTGTAACAAAATGCAAATCACTTCTAAAAATTTAGGAAACTTTACATCCTTTCAAGGCATTCATTTTAAATTTTAAAAACAGATTCCAACACAATTATATTTAGTCTACAGACCACCGGGGTTTATATTCATTGTTCATGACTGAATTTAGCAACCTTCTGTCTGATTTGGCTATAAATTATGATCACGAGTTCTGATGAATTTTAATGTACACATTGATGTGGAAACTGACACTTTTAGCAAATGTTTACTTATTTTAAACAGTAGGTTTTTGTCAGATTGTCAAAGGTCCAACATATAATCATAACCACACATTAGATTTGATTATAACTTACAAAGTTGAAATTTAAATTTAAATATTACTCCATTAAATGAAGTTATTTCATCACTTTTAAATTTAATTTGTTTTAGCTGCCCATCCCAAACGCACTACAGATTAAAACAAAGACAGTGTTGACATCTAGATTGTAATTCTGCTTAAAAATTATAGATACCTTGAGTAAGTCGAGGTAATTGGGAAAACCATTTAGATCAGTTAACATCAAATGTAAACGGGGAATACAATTTAGATCAGCTAACATCACATTATAATGTGACCTTGAGAGATGCTCTGACACAGTGGCTCCCCTAAAAAAAAGTCATCAAAGCACATAGAAACTCTCCATGGTTTAATGAAAATACTCGAGCTCTTAAATTAGAGTGTCGAAAACGGGAGTGCAGATGGAGAACAACAAAGCTACATTCTTTCAAATTGCATGGACGGGGAGTGGTAATAAATATAAAAAGCCCCTTTAAAGCTCGCCAGAATACTTCTACATTAATAGATAGCAATAATAAAATCCTCGGGTAATTTTTTAGAACAGTGGCTAAATTAACAAAATGCAATTCAGATCAACAGTGCAAAATACCAACAGATATTAGACAAAACTTTATGAACTTCTTCAATGAGAAAATTAAAAAAATAAGATCCAAGATCTCAGCATCACAGTACAAACCAAATACAGCTTAGCAGACCCTGCCTTTATTGCATTCAGCACTTTAATTTTTAATCCTGTAACTGAAAAGTCTTAACTTTAAAAATTAAAATGAAGCCACTACTTGTTTTCTAGATCCAGTGAACAAACTAGTAAAAAGTGCAATGGATGTTCTTGCAGGCCCTATTCTAACCGTTATCAATAGTTCATTACTGCATGGCACTGTACTGATGCACCCAAGTGTCAGTCATTAAACCTTTACTTAAAAGTCAGACCTAGACCCCACATACTAAATAATTATAGGACTATTTCAAATTTAATTTCTCTCAAAATACTAAAGAAGTATGCCAGTCAGCTCAGTCACACCTTCATTAAATTTATTTGGGAAAATTTCCCGTCTGGTTTTTTTACTGGTCATAGTACAGAAACGGCACTCAACCGGGTTGTAAATGACATTCTGATATCCTCTGATGAAGGAAACTCCACTGTAATTTATTTGGCTTAAGTGCAGCATTTGACACCATTGACCATTTATTTTTGCACAGGCTAGAAACGATGTTGGGCTTACAGGCCCTGTGCCGCTTAGTTCAGTTCTTATTTATCAAATCGTTCCCCGTATGTCAGAAATGTGCAGACAGTACTCCATCATTATACACAGAAGTTCAAATGGTGCCCCCACTTTACATGCTTCCACTGGGATCTCTCGTTAGGAAACATAAGTTAATTTTCACCGTGCAGATGACAGTTATACCTTTCATTTAAATCAAATATAGTTTCTGATGTTGTCTTTAATTAGTTGTGTTAGTGAATTAAAGGGATAATGAGAACTACTTTTCTTTAATACAGATAAAACAGAGATGCTAAATTGTTGGAGGGAGCTGTCAAGCAATATTTTCCTATTTAACTCAGTTGAATCCCAATTAATTTTACTGAATCAGCCTCAATCTAGGAGTTTCTTTGATTCTAGCATGTCATTTTAAAGACATATTTCAAAGTTGTCCAAAACATGTTCTTCCATCTTAAATTGTTAGGAAATTAAGCTTTTTAAATAACAGGATTCTGAGAAATTAATTCATGCATTTATCTCTAGTAGGATTGACTATGCAACGGTGTTCACTGGCTGTTCAAAATGTTCTCTATACCGCCTCCCGTTAATCCAATGGGCTGCAAAATTATTACAAGAACAAAAAATATGAAAACATAACTCCAGTTCTTAAATCTTACACTGGCTCCGTTAAATTTAGGAGATTTCAAAAACCTCCTTTAACATATAAACCATTAAATGTCGAAAGGGCCCACTTGTCAACTTATCATGACTTACAAACCTGAGCAATTAAGATCTCATGATGCTGGTCTGCTTAGGATTCAAGGATTTTTAAATAACAGGTGGTAAAGCTTTTAGTTACAGGGCCTCTAAACTGTGGAATGGTCTTCCTACTTTTATAAGAGAACCCCCTTTAGCTCAATCCCTGGGTCACTACTTCAGTTTAGCAATCCTGGGGTAGAGCTGCTGATTAACTGACATACTGCATCTCTGGTTTTGTCTTAGCACTAAAACATAAGTAACATGATAGTTATAATTGAATACTAACCTCACCCATTCTGTTTCTGTTCTCGGGACTCAGCTGTGGCATAGTGCCATAACCGCCAAGTTGTTTGCCTGCTTATGAAAGTCATCCCTGATGGAGGATCACAGGAATCATGGGAAAGGGATCCTTTCATCAGTTGTCCCAGCGCTGTTTCACTGGAAATGGCCAAATGGGGAGGCAAATTGATGATGAGTCTCCAGGACTCTAAAAAAATCCAAATCTTATTATGTGATATCCTCTACTGTTAAAATTCTGTCTCCTTTCTAAAATTTTTATTTTTATTTAAAAAGGATTTGTTCTTTCTTTTATTGTATTGTATTGAACCCCTTTTGACCCCCACTGCAGCCATTTTGGAAAGGGTTTGTCTTTGAACCCTTTTCCCCGAGGTTTCTTCCCTTTTTCCTAAAAAGGTTTTTGGGGATTTTCCTTGTCTTCCGGGGGTCAACGGGGGCTGTGGCAGGGACTTTTAAAACCCTTCCCCTTCCTGTGTGATTTGGGGCATACAAAAAAACTGTATTGAGTATTGTATTCCAACGGGTGGTGTATCGAACTTCACTGTTTTTAAATCCCATTTCAGATGGAATAAATTGCTTTACATGGTGACTCGAATTCGCTATTCGTTTCTAAGATGGGACACAAAAAATTTAAATGGGGCAGAAAAGGCTGGAAAGGGTGGGAAAAGGAAGGTTGGGCACCCAGGGGGGGGCAGGCTTTTTGGGGGCAGCAAAGGGCCCCGGGGGCAATAAAAGGGGCACCCCTTTGTAGGGGGGGTGGGTTTTAAAAAGTGTTCACAGTATCGTTTTTAAGGAAAATAAGATGCAGCGAAAGTTTCCACCAGTTTTTCCAAGGGATGAAAAGGGTTTTCCCGATGTTGAAAGGGGGAATAAGGGCTCTGAATTGTTTCCCCAGACTAAAGGGAGGGCCCCCCCAAATCCTTTTCTTTCCCCTTTCTGCGGGAAGATTGACCTATTGAAATTCACTCGGGGCTCACACAAAAAAACATTCTAAATTTTTGGAATTCAGTTTGTTTTGCCACTTTTCCCGGAGTTCATTTTGCCCCAATTTTCCAAATTTTTTTTTTCTTTGAAAAATGAGTTCTGTGTTTGTCAGAGGTGGGTGCTGTAGTTTAGTTTGTAGTTTATGCTATTTATGATGAGTTCTTTTAAAAAAAGAACCCCAATGACTTAGCTAATTTTTTTTTTCCACAGTACCAAAAAGATTTCAGTGTTCCCCCAACACGGGGAGCATCGCCACTACCAAAAGGACCCCTTTACTTTCAGCACCCAGTTGAGGCTGCTCATAAAAAGTGAAAAGGCCAAATGAAGGTACTTTAAAGAAGAATGTTAGAAAGAATCAGTGAGGTCTATTAATTTTTTACATTTAAGATGTCTCCTTAAAGGTTTTTTCAATGTTGTTTTTGCCCTATGTCTATAAAAACACGGGGAACCCCAGTTTCTGAAACACTTGCCTGAATCTTTACATTACTCTTCAAATGTATCTTTAGTTAGCCAAAAAAAGAGTCATTTTTTTTGGGTTCTACCAATTCATAACGGCTAACAAGGTGCCCCCAAATACTTGGCCTGTAATAAATTGATAAAACCGGGAAACTCCTGCTTGTTGTAACCCCCAAAAGTCTCCCCGTGCGGAAAGGGACTCCTGACAAAGCCATGGGTGTGGGGTGTTTAGAACTTGACTCCCTCTTAAAAAAATCCTTTTCCTTTTTTTCCCTTTGTAGACTTTTATGGTCTTTTTTTTGGGCCGGTCTTTTGGTTGATATTTTTCCTTTGTTCTTCTTAAAATTGTTCCAGTTATTTTTTTCAGTTAACTTTTCCCAAAACTTTGTATTTAAACAATTGATATTGGGTTTTTTTTGTTTCCCCTTTTTTAGATTATTTAAATTTGCCCTCACCAAACCCCTTTTGTCCTCAAAAAAAGCCAAGTTCTCCAAGCTCAGGAAGTTTTAAACAAAAGAAATTTTAAAATCCACAAATTTTAAAGTAAAAGAAAGTAAAATGGGGTAAAATATGGAGAGTGAAAAAAAACAATTAAAAGCAATTTTGTAAAGTTAGGGGAAAACCATTCCCGGGTGGGACCCCTTTTGGGTTCAAAATCGAATATTTCGGGGAACCCGGCTCCCGGGGTAAAAGGGACCATCTCACATGTGAACGGTTTTAAAAGACCGACATTTTTTTTAAAAAAACTCTGCAATTTGCCCCCAAAAAAGACAAACCCTTATCTAAAAAACATTTCATGCTGTCTTTGACATGTCTGTTACCCCAAATTTTTCAGCTTGAGCCAAAAGACCAGGTTGAAAATCTAAACTTTAAAAAATGATTAATATATATACTGCTCAAAAAAAAAGGGAAATTTTAATCAGGTATAGCATCAAGTCAATGAAAATTTGGGGTATTATTTTCCAGTTAAGTATCACAGGGGTTTTTAAACAGTTTTGCTGCTGGGTGTTAAGAAATTAAAACATGCATAAAAGGGGGAACAAAAACCCCAAAACAGGAATGGAACAGGTGGGGGAATGACTTTTTCCCCCCCTCATCTTTTCTGACTGTTTCTTTACTAGTTTTTTTCACTAGGGTGAACTACTGGTAGCATGAGGCAAACCTGGGGCCCCCGGGGTTGCACAGGGAAACCAACTTCCAGGATGGCACATCAATTTTTGTCTTCCCGAAAGGGTTTTCATTTCCAAAAACTGTCTCAAGGGGATGGAGGGGATTCCAGCAGACAGGCAGTTGTCTGGAGGTGGACAAGACCCTAGAAGGTCCCCCCATCACAGGACTGGTATCCCTCCCTTTGGGCAAGGGCAAAAAGGATGGTTTTAGAGCTGTACAAAATGACTCCCGCAGGCCTTTTGGGGGAATGTCTCTGACCAAAAAATCAGAAACAACTTCTTTAGGGGGGTCAGGCCCAAAGCCCTCTAGTGGGCCCTGGTTTCCCCCGCAGTGGGAGATGGCATTTCCAAAAAACCCGGTCGGTCCACCCTGGAATTGAAACAATTGAATGGCCTTCACGATCCCCCACTTAAACCCTTTTAGCATCTGGGGACATTATTTTGGGTCCTTGGGCGTATTTTTCTCAGACGTACAACACCCAGGGATGCCCTCATACAGATCGGGGGAAATGCCAAGCACCATCCGCTTCATTGGAGATGCCCCCGTGTCAAGCTGCATACAAGTTTTGGGGGGGAACAAGATACTGAAAAGTTTTTTGAGAGAGAAATGTTTTTTTAAAAAGGGACTACCCTCACATCTTCATTTATTGTTTTTGGGGTTTTACAATTGAGCCTCTGAGGGAAAATTTTTATTTCCTTAAAGATTTGGCATCCTTTGTTCCAAAAATTCCCCCTTTTTATTTAAGATACCAACTTCATATTGAGATCTGATGTATTAATTGTTTTTATGTTTTTTAATTTTTGTGAATGTATATATATAATATATATATATTTATATATAATATTATATTATATATATAGCATGTTTTATTCAAAAAGAAAAGGGTACATTTTCCCTTTATTTCCCCTACGGGGTGGTTCGTTTTTTGACAAACATTGGGTAATTAAATTTGGGGGATTAGACTGAATAAAACGATTGGGGGGGTTTCCCAAACCCGGGGAAACCCCTTTTTCCAAAACCCCCAGTGCCCTTCGTGGAGAAGAGATCAAGAATTTTAAAAAAAGTTTTACTGTTAAAATGCAAAGAATAGGGAAAATTGTTTCCCCCTAATTCCGCCATCGGCGACACCCACCGCCGGCCAGAGGGAAGCACGGGATGTGGTTCATTTTTTGGGGAAACATGGTCGGGAATTTTCATTGGATTGAGTCTGAATCCAAAAACTGATTGGATGGGGGATGACGTGTGAAGGGAAAAAGATCCCAACTGGCTGCATTTTTTCAATCAAGGGCAAAAGCCAAAGGGGGGATATGATAATAACGTTTAAAAAATTTTTGAACCATCTTCCTGATCAGATCTGAAACCGTTCTAAAAACGCCCGGGCCCTGTTCTAAACACCCCCATTTATCTTTTCTGATGATCCCGTTTTTTTTCCGGATGGGAAGTTTTCAAAAAATTATTTGGTCCGGGGCTGAGCAATTTCAATTTGTTTTTCAAAGGTTTTCACAGCGCCCAAAGAAGTCTTTGGGCCATTTTTGATGCCTGAGACCCCCCCAGTCCACTGTCTCAGTCTTACAGAGCCGGGGTTAGATTGGCCCCTTTTTGAATCAATCTTAAAACACTATACCTGGCCAAAAAGCCTTAATTTTTTCAAACGTCTCATTTCTTGGGAATTTTTCACTTTTACACGCTATATGAGTTGGCATTCCCCCGGTTCACATTTTATTCTGAATTGGAATAAAAAGTCCGGAATCCCACCCCCAATTCAATCTGTCAATAACAAAAAAATATAAACTCAAAAAGCTAACTAAGAAATCTAAATTAAAAAAGAAGAAAACCCAAAAAAAAAAAAATAAATCTGGAAATTCTCATCTTTCAAACTCCTAAAGTCGATCAAATTCAAAACAAAATATTCAGAGGATAAACAAAGATTTATAAGATTTTGTTTTTTTTTGGGAGGGTTTTTTTTAGTTGTTTTTTTTGGGTTTATTTCTTTTTATTTCCACCACCATTTTGTTTTGGGTTTTCCCTTTTGAATTTTTTTTTTGGGGAACTGTATTGTTTTAAGGGATGGTTGTTTAAAAAAAGGGTTGCTATAGATTTTTAGTTTAGATTTTTATAAATTCCCTCTTAGGGTTTGGGGGGTCAAGGATTCCGGGGGTTTTTATTTTGGCCCCCCAAAAAAAGTAATGACTACAATCTTTTTTTTTTGGGGCACTCCTTTTTTTCGGGGGTTTTTTTGGGATTGCTACCATTCCCCGGGGGCCCCCGGTCATCCCCTTTAATTATCTGGCCCAAGGGTATAAAATTTTAACAAAAGTCATTGATTCATTAACCAAAACCCTTTTAAACTAAAAAAAGCCCTTTTTAAAAAATTTTACCCAGTTGATTTAAAATCACAATTTTGGTCGGGGATACTTTTGTTTATTGATTTTCAAACCCCTTTTCTTTTAATACCATTTTTTTTCATACGATCCTTGGTATTCTGTTTGTTTTTCGTAAAACTAAAAAGGGAAAGATTTTGACAAAATTTAGGACTTTTTTTTGGGAAAATGTTTAGCGTTGTCATGATTAAAAGCTCAAACTATAAAAGGAGGTATTTCGTGTTCAATAGAGAGGAGGAAAGGTGATTTGACAATTGGAAATACAATTTATTTTTTTATTCATCAATTAATTGATTATAATGAAAAACCATAGTTTATTATACAAAAATAAAACCAAACACAAACTGAGTTATATTTGGGGGTTCCTTTTCGTCAATGTTTATATTCCTCTTTTTTTTCTCTTTCACCATTTTTTGTTTGAATTAATTTGTTGGTTAGTTTTAATATTTATCAAGTTGATATTTTGGGGTTTAAAATATTTATATTTTTTTCGTCTTTTTGTTCACTTTTTTGGGGTGGCCCAAATGGGGGCACCTCCATCACTGTGGGTTTTGGAGATGCCATTCATCAAAAGGTTTTGGTTTGGGACTTGCTTTTGTATCTTGTTCTTCACCCGCTAAACTTTGGGGTTAATTTCAGTTTTTTTGTATTACTTGTTTGCCGACTTTTGTATTTTGGTTTTTGTGTTTTGTTAAAAACCTCTTTTTTTAAAGCTTCTGTTTTGGGAAAATTGCACCTGACAACCCAATTAAAGTGCTCCCCATGTGAGAAACCCCAAATTTTGAAATTTTGAGACTATCTTTTAAATTTAATTTTTAAAGCCTTCCTTTTAAAAGGCCTGAAGCCCCCCAAAGGGGGACTCTTGTTTCCGGAGTGTCCGCGGGAACCCCTCCTGGGAATCTGTTGTTAGAATTATTACCCAAACCAAACGTTTAAACATATATTTTTAAAAAATTTATATTCGCCAGGATACGCAGTTAATGGAAAAAAAAGGAAAAAATTTCACCAGAAAGGACACATTAATTTTTAAATCCCAGAACCCAATAAACTTTCAAAGGAGGGCTTTTTCAAAGCTTTTTGGGGGCCTTTGGTCACTTCACATTTTTCCATGGGGGCGGAGCAATGTCGTCTGAGGGGAGCTCAATGTTCCCCGGGGCCAGAGCTTTACAGTATACATTTATGGTTGTTGGTTGCAAAAAAAAATTTCCCCCAAATAATAATTTTTGGGATAAATTAACTGGGAAAAATACTACCCCAACTCTCTTTTGTTTCTTTTCTGGGGGTGGCCCTGCCCACCACCCCAAACATCAGTGCACCAACATTTATGGCAAAGGGAAAATCAGGACCATCTACGGTCCTTTCCATGAAAAACCCCAAATACAAAAGGGTTTTGCTTATTTGTGTTTTCCCAAGGGGGTGGGGGTCCTTGGTCTGGAACCCCACAGATTTTTTTTTCCCCAGCCTTTGGGGTTTTTTTTTTTTTTTCCACCCTGGCCCTCGGGCCTTACTCTTATTCGAGAATTTAAAGTTGATTTAGTTTATTTTTTTGGGCTTTTATTTTTACATTTTGTAAATTTTGGGTAATTTTTTGGTTTAAAATTTCATATAAAAAATGATTGATTGATTGAAGCCCAAAAGGTTTACCTAACACCATCAGACCAAGGGTTATGCCCTTTTAATAGCCTGCCTTCCCATGCCCTGTAGGTTGTTTTCCATGGCAAACCCCCCATTTTTGTTTAGTTGTTTTCCCCTCCCTTTTGTAAAAAAGTTCTTGGAATAGACCCCCCGGGACAATTTCAAACCTTTCACAATGGGCCTTTTTTTCAGAATCAAAAGCGACAATTGTGTAAGGGAGGCCATAAAAAAAAAAACATGGGGAGGCAAAAAAGAGCCAAAAAACATAATTTGATCCCATACAGATCCCAATCTGTGTTTGGCCCCTTGAGCCAAAATTAATCTGTCAGTGTCGTGACAGGAAAAGGATCAAGGAGAATTTAGTTTGTTTTGATCAGCCTGAAATGAGCTGATAATTTCAGAGTGGCTGGAATGAATCAAGTAGTCACCATACCCGATAGAGTTTGTAAAAGGCAAAGTTTTTTAAAAAATATCAGGATTCCTTCGGGCCCAATATTTTCCTTATTTCAAAAATGGGAGGATGTGATTTATTTTGAAAGTTAAACAAATTTGAAGTGTAGTAGTTTATATTTTGGTTAGTTAGATGAATAGTTAAACATTTTGTACAATTACTTTTCCCTTACTCATTCTTCAGGCATAAGAAGAAAGGTGAGTTTTGTACTATACATCAAGTCATATTGTCAAATTTGGGAGCAAAACAAATGACCCACTGACAAGCATTTGGTGACAAAAGAAACAAGACATCAAAATGGACGAAGAAGTGCAGGACAGTCTGAGGAAAAGAAGGAGGAAAGAGGAGATTTTCTTTGGCTATCAGAGGCCTCCTTTAACAGGCAAGTCACTTGACTCAACTTCACTTTCCAGTTACTCTGTTTAGAGCAAGTAGTAAAACAGTATTTACAATTCTTCCTTAGTCTAAATGAGTGTTTTAATTAGGATGCCGGAATGTTGTAATGTTTATTTTATTAAACTGTTTATTTATAAAGACTGAAGCGTATTATCCTGTTGACATCATATTTGTTAAAAAGGATAATCTTGTCATTTTTTGGATGGCTAACCAAATTTTTACATCAAGTCTCTTTGTTTCTCCTAAATGAAAATTTTAAATAATAGAAATATTTCATGAGAGCCAGTTCTTGTATTTTTTCAATGTGGCTAGATATCCTCTTGCAACCCTTCACAAAAACATATACTAAAAACTGGATTAATGAAACCCCTTCTTCTCTGTGCCATCCACTGGCACACAAAACCCAAAGGGAAAAACACATGGTGCAAAAAAAAAAAAAAAAAAAACAAGAAAGCTGATGGCAGAAGGAGATGGATTTTTCTCTAAAGTGAGATGCCAAGCTTTTTTCTTACTGTAATGCAATTCTCGTATCTCACCTACACCTTTTGGTCCTATTTATTAACGTTTATTTAAATAATGGCTGTCTTATTGTAGTGGATATAATGATCAGCATTCAAGATGCAGTGTAGTCATAAGGCAGTAAAAAAAGATTTAACTAAATAACAAATGGCAGATTAAAGGAGGGAAATAAGGTTTTGAAATAATTATGGGAAGTTCCTTCAGCCTGCTCTCCTTCATCCGCTGGCTGCCCTTCCTAACTACAGTGAGCTTCATCTGCCAAGACTGCAGACAATGTGACCTCCTAAAAGGACGACTCGGGAACAGGGAGAATTAAGATCAGGGTCACCCAAGATGGCCTCAGGCTGAGCTGCCCCATTGCGGCTGTCATGGTGAAAATCATTTGAACTGCAAATTTTAAAGATCAAGAACAACAAATACACTTAGAATCTTAGAGTGCTCACCAGAGAAATCCTGGGGAGAGGTGACGATAAAACACAAACAGAACAAATGCCCTTTTGGACATACTGTTTCAGAATGGCTTCCAGTTGTTACTATGGAAAAGCTCATATATTCACCAAAGGACAAACATTATTTCTGTCACCTACTGTAGAATGAATTCTTTCAGTTTCTTTCCTTGGCTGCATGGATGACAGCACAAGTCCCCTTTCACTTATGTTAACTCTTTGTAATACAGTCATTTACACCATGCTCCATGCTGAATGTCACTTACAACACTAACATTTTGTGTTATGTATTAATAATCAATTGTTTTAAGATGAGAGGTTGGCTTGGAATAAATCACATTTTTATTCTTCGTTTTTGATCTTCACCCTTGTTACAAAAACCCTCATTGGGGTACGTCGCAGAGAAAAAATTTACACTATGAGGAAAACAAATGAAACTGTCAATATTTAATGATAACTGACATTCTCATTGAACTCTGAAGGCAGATTGGGGATGAAACCTCCCAAGGCCCATGGGGTGAATTTAAGAATGTCATAGGGATTTGTCAAATAAATACTGAAGAAACATCTGTATAATGCCACAAGAGCAAATGAAAGTACTCGTAGATAAAAAAGAATTGTAACTAAGGGGACAGAAGATCAAAGTAAAAACCTCAAACAACACCCAAACATGTAGTCAAAAGCAAAAAAAAGAAAGTGATCAGGAAAAACAGAAATCACAAGAGAACTTTGAAATTAGTTTTGGTTTGTTTGGGAGATCCACAAACTTGGTTCTCATGTGGCGACTTTATACCCTATGACCCTTAATGTCACCTTTGTGACCTCCTCATAGCCAGTAGCAACAGCAGTGCAATAAGAAACACTAACTTGAAAACTGTGAACAAATTATTAAATTGATGAAAAAAGCCCGCCATGACAACCTAGGAATACCCCTTAATGATTGTAAGATCTGGGAAAAAAACATTTAGATAAAAAAAATCTTACTGTTGTTTTATTTATTTTAAAATATTAGTTAGATGAGTGCCTTTGAATGCTGGAGATACAACAAGCTCTGAAGGTAAAGGGAATTAAACCCCTTTATGAGTCAATATGCCAAAAAAAAGATTTCCAAGATTAAGTCTACTGACCTGGGCCCTTATGTATACGCCGGGGTAGGGAAATCGCACTATAACATGGCGTAAAAAGCTGAAATGTGCTTAGCCGAAAAACCAGATGCAGGAAAACGGCGCATCTAACTACCCGCTACTTCC